>NW_017670997.1:98642-99573 GCF_001879085.1 Nicotiana attenuata | reverse complement strand
GGACATCCAATTATGCGATTAATGATAATTCAAATGAAAAACCATTTGAATGACACAGGCAGTTGGTTTGCTGTTAATGAAAGTTCCTCCTTCGAAAAATTTAGAGTTAGAACGTAATTACAAAACTCCATTTACAACCATTAGAAAGCTTTGAATTCTAAAATCGAATATGTAAAATTATTATTTGTTTGAATTAAGTGTTGTTGAATATAATTGGGAATATCCTTTTGGAGCTTATATCTCAACTTTGAGAGAACTTGGCGAAGATTTGATGTAGCTTTGGTTAAATTTCATATTGAAACTCGAAAAAAGACATAAACGAATTGTATATATTTTGTATGTCGGGTGTAGAAATAGCATACAAAATATATACACCTAACTGTATACAAATTGTATGTAAATTATAGTTTTTGACCGGATTCTAATAAAAAAGTTGTATTTGAATTGTAGGTATATTGTAGATTTTGACCGAATTTGTATATATTTTGTTAAAAGTTCATATTTACTTTCTGTAAAAAGAAAAACTTAGATAAACCGAGTAAATAAATTTAAAAACTCGTATATATAGGAAAGTCCCAAGGATGGATTAGGTTTTTCTCCACTTCCTTCTTTTTCTTATTAAGTGAAAAGTAATAACCTAAATCACCCATCCAAAACAATTAAATCTATTTAATGATCAGAATTCAGCTATTAACTAAAACAGCAGTTATATCTACAAATACTTCTTTTATTGTTTATTTACTTATTTAAAAAGTATGAATTTAAAGAAAAACTAAAGAAAATCGTATGCAAAATAATATGACAAAAAATAAAATATTAACTATAAAGTAAAATAGAATAAAGTGGGGAATAGTTCCGGTAAAGAAAGGTTATATTTATTCGAAAATACTCTACGTATCAAATCTAAATATTAAGTTTTTTCCATTTGAAT
>NW_017670997.1:92841-98622 GCF_001879085.1 Nicotiana attenuata | reverse complement strand
AAATAATTTTTGTGATTTTCTCAGTAAAATATGTAAACTTAAGAAAATAATAATTTCTTATCATTTTGCATAAAATTAAATTGAATAATGAAAATGAGGTAATTTGAAAAAGGAAGGATAAAAATTGAATGTCAACAACACCTATGGTATGATGTTATCGTGGCAAATCAAAATTATGAAATGCCTAGCCCTAAAAAAAACATTTCAATTTTCAACCAAGCATTGAAGGTAACATTTTCCTCTTGCTAAGAATGAAACAAAGAAGTGTTGGCTAGCTTCAAATGTCTGTTTTAATAATTTTTTAAGATTAAGAGAAAACAGACCTACGTTCCAACCCACTACACATACAAAATACACCAAATTTCCTTTTCATATGCATCAAAATAAGGTATTGCAAATTAAATGAGGGTTTCCTCAACAACATAGCCGGAAAAAAAAAGGCTAGGTCACTTCATCCATCTGTCTAAGCCTAGCAAAAAGAATTAAGGGTATCTTTCTAGTTCATAAACACTTAGAAAATCAATAAAAATTTCGAGTACTATACAAACCACTAAAGAAAGTTAAGGTTTTTTTTCTTTAGAAAATCAATTAATGCACGCTATGGGTGTATCACTCAAATGGGTTTCTGGTTTCTCACTGATTCCACTCTTATATATTCAAAAAAAAACGGATTTCCTCAGTTTAACCTATCTTTTATTTAGCACGTATCACGACCTATAATCCAATTAGTCGTGATGGCACCTAACCCAACCCGCTAGGTAAGCCAATTTAACAACTAACCATTTTTAATAAAATTTAATAATAAATTATGTAAAAAAATATCTGAATCTGATACATTCCCAAGGACTGGTAGTACAATTCATGAGCTTCTAAAATAGAGTTTACAAAGCGGATATGAAGTAAATACATCATCTGTTTTAAAAGTACATAAACAAAGTTGTATGAATCTAAGGCTACCATGAACAAGAGGCAGCTCTTCAAATCCAGCTCCCGCTGAACACAGCAACACCACCAGTCTACATTTGCACGCAAGGTGCAGAAGTGTAGTATGAGTAACCCCGACCCCATGTACTCAATAAGTAACAAACCTAACATTAGGTTTAAAGTAGTGACGAGCTGGAACAAAGGTCGGGTCCGACACCAATAGCCAACAATAGTTCATAACAACATAGTACAAGTAATAAAAGGAGTATCTCAGAAATAAAATGCTCAGCCCGTTCACAGTTCCAGGAAATAGGCATACTTTTCAAGTATCTCAGTGAAAATCCAAATCTTTTATCGAAATTGCAAAGAAAATATGAGTGAGTTTGAAAACTATGATTTTTCAAAAATCCTTCAACAATAAATAGGATGTTTCATTTTTTGATAGCATGAGGAAAGTACATCTCTATGCCTACATGTAAAGATACAAGTAAAAATCATGAATGTCACCAAAACCGGTTAGTAGAAAGAAATGCATCTCTAAGCATGAATCCCAAGTACGCATGTCAAATGCAATGTATCTCAGTGATGAACTCATGTACTCTCTCTATCAGAATACTCAATCTCACTGTCTCGCATTCTCTCTCACCATGCTCAATACTCAGCACACTCAGTCACTCAGAACTATATAATACCTGCTGCGGCGTGCAGCCCGACCCATATATAGCCATAAGGCCCGTTGCGGCGTGCGATCCGATCCACATATATAGCCATAAAGCTCGATGCAGCGTGAAACTTGATCCATATATATATATATATATATATATATATATATATATATATATATATATATATATATATATATATATATATATATATATATACCCGATTCACATAAATATATAATCAACTGCTCTCGCTGGGGGTGTGCAGACTCCCGAGGGCTCCTTCAACCCAAGTGCTATCATAAATCAGTATAAACCCGCTGCGACGTGCAGCCTGATCCCATATATATCACTCATAATCAGGCCTTCGGTCTTACTCAGTCATCAATCTCTCCAGTCTCTCTCTCACGGGCTCACAATGTCATGAAATAAGCCCGAAAATGATAATATGATGTATCAATAAATAACAACAGAGACTTAGATATGATATGTAATGAATGAATACGGCTGAGTACAAAACTTCAATGAAATCAATAAGGCAACAACAAGAAACGACCACTATGAATCCAACAGTAACATCATATAGCCTAAACATGATCTCTAGCATGATTGACATCTCAATTACTTTAGTACGTAGAGATTTCATGGTTTTAGATATGATCAGGTAACTCCACGGTACCACAAAAATAATAGAGTCACAACTTATACGGTACACGCCCACACGTCCGTGCATGTACGTTACCTCAAAACTAATCACATAACACGTAATTCGGGATTTCATACCCTCAACACTAAGTTTAGAAGAGTTACTTACCTCGAACAAGCCAAATCCAATACCGAGCAGGCCAAATGATGCTCCAAAGATGCCATTTCGCACGTACCGACCTCCGAATGGCTCAAAACTAGCCAAAACAAATCAAATACATCAATTAAAGCCCAAGGAAATAATTACAAATGATAAATGTCAAATCCTTAGTCAAAACCCAAAACCGGCCCAAAGTTATACCCAGGCCCGCGCCTGGGAACCCGACAAAATTTATATAATCTGATAACTCATTTAATTACGAGTCCAACCATACTAGTTTTACTCAAATACGACTCCAAATCGTTGTTCAAAACTCAAGAATTTTCTTTATGAAACTTTAGGCTAAGCCCCCAATTTCTCTTTAAAATTTATCAACCAATTGCCAAAAATGAAGATAGATTCATGGAATAAGATCAAAACCAAGTGTAGAATACTTACCCTAATTCTTGCGATGAAAATTGCTCAAAAAATTGCCTTAACCCGAGCCCCACATCTCAAAATATGAAGAAAGAACCAAAACCTTGATTTATAGCTTCTTCCGAGCATTTCAACTTTTGCGGCACAGGAGCCGCTTATGCAGCGTCGCTTCTACCACAGGAGCTCCGCGGGCCTCATATCTGCAGACTCTGCCAGCTCCCTTTTTGACCGATTCTGTGATCCAATTCTCGCTTCTACGAGCACGCATCTGCGGTGCCCACTGATCAGGTCCAACCCTACACCACTACAGAGTGGCAAGAGTGGTCGATGCAGCTTTTACTCGAGAAGGTCGGGATCGAATCCACAAGGAGCTAGAATGTTTGGGAATTGGGTTCCTATCTACACTAGTAACGTGCAAAGTAATTGTTTACACTTCTAAACATGCGTTGAGGGTTCACTAATCTAGATTATCACTAATGATGCTGAAATTAAACTAAGTATGATATCTTTTTGTGGGGTTTTCTTAATTTATGGAAAGGCACTAGGGAAGTGACTTTCCCCTAGGTGAATACTTGACGGGTTCTAAAGCCTAAGGCAACGTTGTTATGTTTAGGATTGCGATATAGCCAATGCACGAAACTACTCACTCTATACCTCTCGGTAGCTTGAGTGACCTTGCCCTAATTGGCTTTCTCAAGACCAATTGGGTGTCAACATTGTGCAAGCAATATAGGCTCAAGTCGGGTATTACTATCTCTAGGTTTAACCCTTTAATCGGGGCTATCAATCTCTTGAATACGCCCCAATTCCTTGTTGGCCTGATTTCCTAGACTCAAGCTCTCTTTCTCAAGAAGAGCCTAAGTCAAAAAAGGCACAAATTAGTGTTTGCAACCAGTAATTCAACATGAAAAACACAAATCTGGCCAAATATCAACCACTCATAAACATCTAAGCCTTAAAACAAAAGACCCATCAAATACCCACACTAGGGTTGAGCCACAACCCTAGCTAATGGGTCTAGCTACTCATAATAATGGAAGAAATCAGATATTGAGATAAAGAATAACCCATAAAATATAATTACAAGCTAAGATTCGAAGATTCAATGTTAAGCTAGCTACAAAATTACTCAAAATATCTAAAAAAATGGCATTCACGTGCTCAGCTATAGATAAGATGACCTAAAAATTTGAAAAAGAAGTATTTATACAAGGCTAAATTTTTTGGACAAAAATACCCCTGAAGGAGGTATCGCGGACTGCGAAAAATGGACTGAGGCCGCGGTAGCCTTACCACGGCCACGTAAAATCAACCGCGGACCACGGTCAAGCCTTTTTGGCTTCAAATCTTGTTCTCTGAATCTAGCCACGACGGACTGCAATAAACGGACCGCGGCCGCGATGGCTTCACCGTTGCCGCATAAAGTCGACCGCGGTCAGCGGTGTCTTGAAAACTCCCAAACTTCAGAGAAATGCACCGCGGCCGCGGTAACCCACTGCGGTCCGCGAAAAATGCACCGCGGCCGCAATTAAAACTTCAGAGAACCTCCATTTTTGACCTTTTAGCACTGCAGACCGCAATCAAATTCCGCCCCCACGATAAGTCCACCGCGGACCGTGAAAAATGGAGTGCGGCCGCGGTCCAAACATCAGAGAGTGACACATTTTTGTCAGCTTAGTCCTGCACTGCATCAAACATCCCTATACACATCTCACAACCAGTTAGTCCAAAAACAGATCCTACACTAAGAATGAAATCAAAAAGAAAGAAATAAAAATACATGGGTTGCCTCCCAAGAAGTGCCTAATTTAACGTCGCGACACGATGCAGGTTACCATCAAATCACTTTAGATGGATCATTGCCACCATGTGGCTGTCATCATTCTTGCCAAGATAGTGCTTGACTCTGTGCCCATTAACTCTGAAGATCTCTCCATTTTTTTTTTGCAAGTCAAGTGCACCAAACGGAGTCAAAAGCACCACTTCAAAAGGTCCACTCCATTTCGACTTAAGCTTTCCCGGAAACAGACGTAACCGAGAATTGAACAAGAGAACCAAATCACCCACTTTGAACTCCTTGCCACGAGCATACTTGTCATGAAGGTACTTCATCTTGTCCTTATACAAGGACGAACTGGAGTAGGCATGAAATCGGAATTCATCAAGTTCATTAAGCTGCTCCACACGAAGATTTGCTGCGACATCCCATTCAAGATTTAGCTTCCTCAAAGCCCACATGGCCTTGTGTTCCAACTCAACCGGTAGATGGCAAGCTTTCTCGAACACCAACCAGTATGGAGACATACCAATCGGAGTCTTGTAGGCAGTCCTATAAGCCCATAGAGCATCATCCAATTTCTTTGACCAATCAGTTCTATTTGCATTGACCGTCTTTGACAATATACTCTTGATTTCCTGTTTCAGTACTTCAACTTGGCCACTCGCCTGAGGATGATAAGGAGTAGACACTTTGTGATTGACACCGTACTTTGCAAGCAAAGTGTCAAAAGCTCTATTGCAAAAATGAGACCCCCATCACTTATGATTGCTACGTAGGAGTGCCAAAACCTGTAAAAAATACTCTTCTTGAGAAACGCAACAACAACTTCGGGCCTCACTTATTGGGTAAAGCCACGGCCTCAACCCATTTTGAAACATAGTCAATTTCCACCAGAATGTATGTGTTGCCACATGAACTAACAAACGGGCCCATGAAATCAATGCCCCACACATCAAAGATATCAACTTCGAGAATAGTGGTGAGAGCATCTCATCCTTCTTTGAAATTCCACCCGCTCTTTGACATTCAGCGCATCTCTTCACAAGTTCATTTGCATCCTTGTACAATGTTGGCCAGTAAAGACCACAACTAAGAACCATTGAAGTTGTCCTCGCCCTACCATGATGACCACCATAGGGAGAGGAATGACAAGCCTCTAAAATACTCAATTGCTCCTCCTCCGGACACATCTC
>NW_017670997.1:81493-89778 GCF_001879085.1 Nicotiana attenuata | reverse complement strand
GGGTATTACTATCTCTAGGTTTAACCCTTTAATTGGGGCTATCAATCTCTTGAATACGCCCCAATTCCTTGTTGGCCTGATTTTCCTAGACTCAAGCTCTCTTTCTCAAGAAGAGCCTAAGTCCAAAAAGGCACAAATTAGTGTTTGCAACCAGTAATTCAACATGAAAAACACAAATCTGGCCAAATATCAACCACTCATAAACATCTAAGCCCTAAAACAAAAGACCCATCAAATACACACACTAGGGTTGAGCCACAACCCTAGCTAATGGGTCTAGCTACTCATAATAATGGAAGAAATCAGATATTGAGATGAAGAATAACCCATAAAATATAATTACAAGCTAAGATTCGAAGATTCAATGTTAAGCTAGCTACAAAATTACTCAAAATAGCTAAAAAAAAAACGGCATTCACGTGCTCAGCTACAGATAAGATGACCCAAAAATCTGAAAAAGAAGTATTTATACAAGGCTAAATTTTTTGGACAAAAATACCCCTGAAGGAGGTACCGCGGACCGCGGAAAATGGATTATGGCCGCGGTGAGGCTACCGCGGCCGCGTAAAATCAACCGCGGTCAAGCCTTTTTGGCTTCAAATCTTGTTTTCTGAATCTGGCCACTGCGGACCGCAATAAACGGACCGAGGCCGCGGTGGCTTCACCGCTGCCGCATAAAATCAACCGCGGTCGGCGGTGTCTTGAAAACTCCCAAACATCTGGCTTTTTGAATCTCTTCTCCGCGGATCGCAACAAATGGACCGCGGCCGCGATGAGGCTACTGCGGCCGCGTAGAATCAACCGCGGGCCGCATTGCTTGAAATTCCAGAATTGCATCTTCTCTGATCTTTGCCACCGTGGACCGCGATAAAAGAACCGCGGTCGCGGTGGGTCTATTGCAGCCGCAGTGGATTTACTGTTGTAGCGGTGCTTTTGTCATGACCTTAAACCCGGACCCGATCGTGATGGCGCCTCTCGTGTAGACAAGGCCAGCCGACACACTTCTGATTCATTTTAAGCAATTTAAAATAATAAATACTAAACCCTTAATAGAAACAAAATCCCAAAATAACATTATAAGTTGCGGAATTAAAAACCAACACAGCCCGACATCGGGGTGTCACCGGTCATGAGCAGCTCATATGCCTTTACCAAGTGAAGGCAGCTTCGGTAAACTGAAAGGTCGTGAATGCAACCCCGCTGGTCTCTAGAATACCCGCGGTGCGAAGAATCCTCTAACATCGGTCTAAGAAACCCTGGGCATCCTCGCCCTCAGCACCACTGAAAGTAGGAGGCTGGAGTCTGCTAAACCTCTCCAATCTACGCTGCTCATCCTCTAGCAGAGCTAGAGCTACGTAACCCTAAGCAGCTGCCACCGGCTGGGCTAGTGTGCCTCCGGTGTCTGCACTCCCTGAACCACCGGATCAGGTGTGCGGGCGGTGGGAGTCTGAGAGACTCCCCCTGCCTGAGAAGTGGCTGCGGTAGTAGAAACTGCGACACCCTGAGCAAGGCTAGTACATACTGTCAATTTATGGGCCATAGTCTCCTGAAGACCCGAAATCACAATGGGCACAACTGGTGCCTGAGCTGGTGCTAATGGAGTGTCCACAACTGGGACCTGCTCCTGAACTGGGGCAGCTGGTGGATCTGCAGGTGCTGTCCCAGCTACTGTGGGGGCTGCACCTCTTCCCCTACCACGGCCTCGACCACGTCCTCGGCCTCTAGTGGCTCCAGCTGGTGGTACTGGTGGTCATCCATCCTGACCGGTAGCGCGTGTCCTCACCATCTGTGAGAGAATAGAATAACAGAAGTTTAGTTCTCGGATAAACAAATTCGCACGAAACGAATTTCAAGAATATGGAATTTTTCTAAAGGTTCTGCAGCCTCTCGAGGATAAATACAGACGTCTACGTACTGATCCGCGACACTATACTAAACCTGCTCCTGACTCGTAAGACCTATGTAACCTAGGCTCTGATACCAACTTATCACGACCTAAACCCGGACACGGTCGTGATGGCGCCTCTCGTGAAGACAAGGCCAGCCGACACACTTCCAATTCACTTTAAGCAATTTAAAATAATAAATACTAAGCCTTTAACAGAAATAAAATCCCAAAATAACATTATAAGTTACGGAATTAAAAACCAACACAGCCTGACATCGGGGTGTCACCAGTCATGAGCATCTAAAACAATACTACAAGTCTGAAAGTCTACTCCACTACTACATAACTGAATCAGAAAGGAAATAAGATAGAGGGAGATTGCACTGGGCTGCGAATCATCGGGCAGCTACCTAGTAAATCTCCGGAAATCTGCTGGACAGCTCTCAACCCTCGCTAGCAGGACCTGTAGCGCCCGAATCTGCACAAAGTGGTGCAGGGAGTAAAGTGAGTACTCCAACTCAGTGAGTAATTACAATAAATGAAGACTGAGCGATATAAAATCACGTTAAACACAACATTAAGCTATAAGAGGCAGAAAAAAATCAATAAACACAATTAAACAGTGAAATCTCATAAAAACACCTTTTAAGCAGTTAAACAATAGATAGGAAAGACAACTAGAAATGATAAACACATAAGAACTACCCCTCGGGCAAAGTAACAACAGAATCAGCCCCTCGGGCAATATCACAGAACAATACCAACCCCTCAGGCTACGTCTCATATCTCAATGGGTACCCGCGCTCACTGGGGGTGTACAGACTCCGGGAGGGGCCCCTTACGGCCCAAGCGCAATATCAAGCCATCTGGTGGCATCATAAACAGGATCTCGGCCTCATATCAATCACAAGCCAGCTCGTGACGTACAATCTGAGGCCCTCAGCCTTATTATCATAATCAGTATATCACTGCTGCAGCGTGCAGCCCGACACAAAGTATCCTCACAACACAGGACCTCGGCCTAACTCAGTCAGAATCCCATAAGCCCCTCGAGCAACAGTAAACATGAAGCTCAACTCAAAATATCTTTTGAAAATTATAATTTAAGGTGTTTAAAACAGAATAACATGGCTGAGTTTTGAAAACAGTAAAATATAGTATGATTGAGTGGAAGTATAAAGTCAAATAGTGAGAAAAATAACAGTAAATATCCCCTAAGGGTCCAAACGATTCCCACGAAGCCCAGATATGGCATTTTACCCAAAACATGATAATATCAGACAATTTGCAGTCAAATACGCAGTAAAATAGTCATTCGGGATGGACCAAGTCACAATCCCCAACAGTGCACGAACCCACGCTCGTCATCTAGCGTGAGCATCACCTCAACATAGCCGAACGCTGTGTAATCCGGGGTTTCATACCCTCAGGACAGCATTTAAAATCATTACACATCTCAATCCGGCTCAAAATCTAGATCGCAATGCCTTTGCCCCTCGAATCGGCCTCCGGATGCTCCGAATCTACCAAAATCAGAACGTAACCATCAAAATATGCTAAAGGGACAAAGCCCACTCGAAAGCAATCGAAAAACAACACAATTCCCGAAATTACCAAAACCCGACCCCCGGGACCACGTCTCGGAATTCGATAAAATTAACATCATTAGATTCCTTATCTCCCCACGGGTTCATACATATAAAAAGTTCCAAAATCCGACCACAATTTGTCTTCCAAATCCTCAATCAAAGGCCTAGGATTCTAGGCCCTAGTTTCTCTAATTTTACCTTTAATTACAACTCTAATCCGTGCATTAATACCATAGAATCGAGTTTTTAGGTCCAAAATTCTTACCTCAATGAGTTCCCCTTGAATTCTCTCTTTCAAATCGCCCAAAGCTCTCAAATTTGTGTTTAAAAGTGAAGAAACCCTCTGAAAATCGCGAAGGAGGAAATATAACATTCTGACCCAGGCATTTCCGCATCTACGCTAATTCCACCGCATCTGCGGTCAAGACCACCACATCTGTGGTCCTCACTTAAATTCCCATTTCCTGTATCTGCGATCCCATCTCCGCACCTGCGCCATCGCAGGTGCGGTCCTCGAACCGCATCTGCGGTTTCTGCCTCCCTAGCTCCTTTTCGCTTCTGCGGCTCCTCCCTCGCATATGCGCCCTCGCACCTGCGGTCCCCAATCCGCAGGTGCGGAAATACCAGAAGCAGAAAAATTTGCAGCTTTATAAAAATCTCAAACTCTCCGTCAACCATCCGAAATCACCCCGAGGCCCCCGGGACCTCAACTAAAAGTACAAACATGTCTTATACTACGATTCAAACTTATACCAACCTTCAAAACACCTCAAACAACATCAATACCACCAAAACACATCGAATTCAAGCCTAAGGTTCTAAAATCTTCCGCATTCCGCTTTTGATCAAAAAGTATACCAAACCATGTCCGAATGACCTGAAATTTTGCACACACATCCCAAATGACATAACGAAGCTACTGCAACTTCTGGAATTCCATTCTGACCCCTATATCAAAATCTCGCCTATCAGCCGGAAAACGCCAAAAACTCAATTTCGCCAATTTAAGCCTAATTCTACTCCGGACCTCCAAAACACATTCCGATCACACTCCTAAGTCCCAAATCATCTCCCGAAGCTATCCGAACCATCGGAACTCACATCAGAGCCCTATAACACATAAGTCAACATCCAGTAGACTTTTCCAACTTAAGCTTTCCTAAAAGAGACTAAGTGTCTCAAACCTTCTCGAAACCTTTTCGAACCCGAGCCAACCAACCCGATCATCTATAGAACCAATAAACAAAGCAAATAGAAGCAGAAATGGGGGAAATGGAGCAGTAACTCATGAGACGACCGGCCGGGTCGTCACATCCTCCCCCTCTTAAACAAACGTTCGTCCTCGAACGAGTTAAGAAACATACCTGAAGCCTCAAATAGGTGAGGATATCTGCTCCGCATTTCCTGCTCGGTCTCCCAGGTAGCCTCCTCCACGGGCTGACCTCTCCACTGCACTTTCACTGAAGCTATATCTTTTGATCTCAACTTTCGAACCCGACGCTCCAAAATAGCTGCCGGCTCCACATCATAAGTCAAATCACCCTCCAACTAAACCGTACTGAAATCCAGAACATGTGGCGGATCCCCAATATACTTCCGGAGCATGGAAACATGAAAGACCGGGTGCACACTCGACAAGCTGGGTGGCAAAGCAAGCTCATAAGCCACCTCCCATTTCTCCGAAGTACCTCAAGAGGCCCAATGAACCGCGGACTAAATTTACCCTTCTTTCCAAATCTCATAACACCCTTCATGGGTGAAACCTTCAACAGAACCTTCTCACAAACCATGTAGGACACATCCAAAACCTTCCGGTCCGCATAGCTCTTTTTCCTCGACTGCGCTGTACGAAGCCTCTCCTGAATCACCTTCACCTTGTCTAAAGCATCCTGTACCAAATCTGTACCCAATAGCCTGGCCTCGCCCGGCTTAAACCAACCAACTGGAGATCTACACCGCCTCCCATACAAAGCCTGATATGGAGCCATCTGAATACTCGACTGGTAGTTGTTGTTATAGGCAAACTCTGCGAGCGGTAGAAACTAATCCCATGACCCTCCTAAATCAATGACACAAGCGCGTAACATATCCTCCAGTATCTAAATAGTGCGCTCGGACTGCCTGTCCATCTAAGGGTGAAAAGCTGTGCTCAACTCAACCTGAGTACCCAACTCTCGCTGTACAGACCTCCAAAACTATGAAGTAAACTGAGTGCCCCAATCTGAAATGATGGAAACTAGGACACCATGCAAACGAACAATCTCCCGGATATATATCTCTTCCAACCGCTCTAAAGAGTAAGTAGTACAGATAGGAATGAAGTGCCCAGACTTGGTCAGCCGATCCACAATCACCCAAATAGCATCGAACTTCTTCAAAGTCTGTAGGAGCCCAACTACAAAATCCATGGTGATCCGCTCCCACTTCCACTCTGGAATATCCATCCGCTGAAGCAAGCCACCTGGTCTCTAATGCTCATATTTCACCTGCTAACAATTGAGACACCGAGCTACAAATTCCACTATGTCTTTCTTCATTCTCCTCCACCAGTAATGTTGTTTCAGATCCTGATACATCTTCACGGCACCCGGATGAATGGAATACCGTATGGGCCTCCTCCAGAATCAACTCCCGAAGCCCATCCACATTGGGCACACAAATCCGGCCCTGCATCCTCAATACCCCATCATCGCCGAAAGTCACATCTCTGGCATCATCATGCTAAACTTTGTCCTTAAGGACAAGCAAATGAGGATCATCATATTGGCGCTCTCTGATGCGCTCATACAAGGAAGACCGAGAAATCATACAAGCCAATACCCTGCTGGGCTCCGAAATGTCCAACCTCACAAACCGATTGGCCAAAGCCTGAAAATCAACTGCAAGAGGTCTCTCCCCAACTAGAATATATGCCAAACTGCCCATACTCACCGCCTTTCGGCTCAAAGCATCGGCCACCACATTGGCCTTCTCCGGGTGATACAAGATAGTAATGTCATAATCCTTAAGCAACTCCAACCACCTCCGCTGCCTCAGATTGAGATCCTTCTGCTTGAACAAGTGCTGGAGGCTACGATGATCGGTATACACCTCACAAGACACACCATACAAATAATGCCTCCAAATCTTCAACGCGTGAACAATGGGAGCCAATTCCAAATCATGAACAGGGTAGTTCTTCTCATGAGGCTTCAACTGACGAGAAGCATAAGCAATAACTCTACCCTCCTGCATCAGAACACACCAAATACCAACTCTCGAAGCATCACAATACGCGGTATAAGAACCTGAAGCTGATGGCAATACTAACACTGGAGTTGTGGTCAAGGCAGTCTTGAGCTTCTGAAAGCCCTCCTCACACTCATCGGACCACTGAAATGAAACACCCTTATGAGTCAACTTGGTCAAGGGCTATGCAATAGACGAAAATCCCCGAACAAATCAGCGATAATAACCTGCCAAACCAAGAAAGCTACGAATTTTTGTAGTTGAGGACGGTCTGGCCAACTCTAAAGCGCCTCTATCTTCTTCGAGTCCACCTGAATACCCTCATTGCACACCACGTGTCCCAAGAAAGCCTTTGAACTGAGCCAGAACTCACATTTGGAGAACTTTGCATAAAGCTTCTCCTCTTTCAATCTCTGCAACACCACTCTCAAATGCTCCGCGTGCTCCTCCTGACTACACGAGTACACCAGAATATCATCAATGAAGACTATGACAAACGAGTAGAGATACGGCCGGAACACGCTGTTCATCAAATGAATGAAGGATGTTGGGGCATTGGTCAACCCGAATGACATCACCAAAAACTCATAATAACCATATCGGGTCCTGAAAGCTATCTTAAGAATATCTGAGTCCCTTATCTTCAACTAGTGATAACCTGAGTGGAGATCAGTCTTGGAGAACACTCTCGCTCCCTGAAGCTGGTCGAACAAATCATCGATACGAGGCAAAGGATACTTGTTCTTAATTATTACCTTGTTCAACTGCCTGTAATCAATGCACATTCTCATCGTGACATCCTTCTTCTTCACAAAATGAACCGGCGCACCCCACGGTGATACACTGGGACGAATAAACCCTTGTCAAGGAGCTCCTGAAGCTGCTCCTTTAACTCCTTCAACTCCGCTGGTGCCATACGATATGGTGGAATAGAAATGGGCTGAGTGCCCGGCACCAGATCAATACCAAAATCAATATCCCTGTCCAGTGGCATGCCCGGCAGGTCTGCAGGAAACACATCGGGAAAATCCCTCACAACTTGAAAAGAATCAATACTGGGAGTCTTTGCACTAACATCCCTCACAAAAGCTAGATACGAAAGACAACCTTTCCCAACCATTCCTCCCTACTATTCAGGCTGGTTGGAGGATAAGCATGATGGCCTGGGCCAGCCTGGGTTTGTTCGAGGTCACAGGATCATAGATGAAAAAGCCGAGGCACAGGTCAAATACAACCAACTGCGCAAGAGGATCCGGGAGTGCAAAAGCGAGCACCGTGAGATACAAGAAGCCAGTCAAAAGTTGATTGAGGAATGGAAGGACATGGTTGTCAGTGCCAACAAGCGACTGGGACACTTGGAGCGAGGCATAGTGGAGTTGGAGAAGAAATTTCTCAAGAGGGTCGAAGACTGCCAAAATACTGAAGGAAACGAAGGCGGGCATCTAGCCAGAGCCTACCTATTGGTGGGACTTCGCAAGCTAGGGAAGTTGTTCGATGGAGCCAGGGATGCCGAATCTGGGGAAGGTCCTTTTGGGACCAAATAGATAGGAGTTTTCATTTTGCTTTATAGATCGGAAGAG
>NW_017670997.1:65128-80453 GCF_001879085.1 Nicotiana attenuata | reverse complement strand
GTACCGATCCGCGAGACTCTACTAAACCTGCTCATGACTCGTAAGACCTATGTAACCTAGGCTCTGATACCAACTTGTCATGACCCTAAACCCGGACCCGGTCGTGATGGCGCCTCTCGTGAAGACAAGGCCAGCCGACACACTTCCAATTCACTTTAAGCAATTTAAAATAATGAATACTAAACCTTTAACAGAAATAAAATCCCAAAATAACATTATAAGTTACGGAATTAAAAACCAACACAGCCCGACATCGGGGTGTCACCAGTTATGAGCATCTAAAACAATACTACAAGTCTGAAAGTCTACTCCACTACTACATAACTGAATCAGAAAGGAAATAAGGTAGAGGGATATTGCACTGGGCTGCGAATCGCCGGGCAGCTACATAGTAAATCTCCGAAAATCTGCTGGATAGCTCTCAACCCTCGCTAGCAGGACCTGTAGCACCCGAATCTGCACACAGGGGTGCAGGAAGTAAAGTGAGTCTCCAACTCAGTGAGTAATAACAATAAATGAAGACTGAGCGATATAAAATCACGTTAAACACAACATTAAGATATAAGAGGCAGAACAAAATCAATAAACACAATTAAACAGTGAAATCTCATAAAAACACCTTTTAAGCAGTCAAACAATATATAGGAAAGACAACTAGAAATGATAAACACATAAGAACTGCCCCTTGGGGAAAGTAACAACAGAATCGGCCCCTCGGGCAATATCACAGAACAATACCAACCCCTCGGGCTACATCTCATATCTCAATGGGTACCCGTGCTCACTGGGGGTGTACAAACTCCGGGAGGGGCCCTTTACGGCCCAAGCGCAATATCAAGCCATCTGGTAGCATCATAAACAGGCTCTCGGCCTCATATCAATCACAAGCCACCTCATGACGTACAATCTCAGGCCCTCGGCCTTATTATCATAATCAGTATATCACTGATGCGGCGTGCAGCCCTACCCAAAAGTATCTTCACAACACAGGACATCGGCCTTACTCAGTCAGAATCTCATAAGCCCCTCGGGCAACAGTAAACATGATGCTCAGCTCAAAATATCTTTTGAAAATTATCATTTAAGGTGTTTAAAACTGAATAACATGGCTGAGTTTTGAAAACAGTAAAATATAGTATGACTGAGTGCAAGTATAAAGACAAATAGTGAGGAAAATAACAGTAAATATCCCCTAAGGCTCCAAACAATTGGCACGAAGCCCAAATATGGAATTTAGCCCAACATGATAATATAAGACAATTTGGAGTCAAATACGCAATAAAACAGTCATTCGGGATGGACCAAGTAACAATCCCCAACGGTGCACGAACCCACGCACATCATCTAGCATGTGCGTCACCTCAACATAGTCGAACGCTGTGTAATCCGGGGTTTCATAACCTCAGGACAGCATTTAAAATCATTACTCACCTCAATCCGGCTCAAAATTTAGCTTGCAATGCCTTTTCCCCTCAAATCGGCCTCCGGATGCTCTGAATCTACCAAAATCATAACGTAATCATCAAAATATGCTAAAGGGTCAAAGCCCACTCGAAAGCAATCGAAAACAACACAATTCCAGAAATTACCAAAAATCGACCCCCGGGCCCACGTCTCGGAATTCGATAAAATTAACATCATTAGATTCCTTATCTCCCCACGAGTTCATACATATAAAAAGTTCCAAAATCCGACCACAATTGGTCTTCCAAATCCTCAATCAAAGGCCTAGGTTTCTAAGCCCTAGTTTCTCTAATTTTATCTTTAATTACAGCTCTAATCCGTGCATTAATACCATAGAATCAAGTTTTTTGGTCCAAAATTCTTACCTCAGTGAGTTCCCCTTGAATTCTCTCTTTCAAATCGCCTAAAGCTCTCAAATTCGTGTTTAAAACTAAGAAACCCTCTGAAAATCGCGAAGGAGGAAATATAACATTCTGACACAGGCATTTCCGCATCTGCGCTCATTCCACCACATCTGCGGTACCGCTTCTGCGGTCAAGACCACCGCATCTCCGATCCTCACTTAAATTCCCATTTCCCACATCTGCGATCCCACATCCTCACCTGGGCCATTGCAGGTGCGGTCCTCCAACCGTATCTGCGGTTTCTGCCTCCCTAGCTCCTTTTCGCTTCTGCGGCTCCTCCCTCGCATATGCGCCCTCGCACCTGCGGTCCCCAATCCGCAGGTGCGGAAATACCAAAAGTAGAAAAATCTGCAGCTTCATAAAAATCTCAAGCTCTCCGTCAACCATCTGAAATCACCCCGAGGCCCCCCGGACCTCAACCAAAAGCACAAACATGTCTTATACTACCATTCAAACTTATACCAACCTTCAAAACACCTCAAACAACATCAAAACCACCAAAACACATCGAATTCAAGCCTAAGGTTCTAAAATTTTCCGCATTCCGCTTTTGATCAAAAAGTATACCAAACCATGTCCGAATGACCTAAAATTTTGCACACACATCCCAAATGACATAACGAAGCTACTACAACTTCCGAAATTCCATTCCGACCCCTATATCATCTCACCTATCAACCGGAAAACGCCAAAAACTCAATTTCGCCAATTCAAGCCTAGTTCTAATCCGGACGTCCAAAACACATTTCGATCACACTCCTAAGTCCCAAATCATCTTCCGAAGCTATCCGAACCATCGAAACTCACATCCGAGCCCTCTAACACATAAGTCAACATCCGGTTGACTTTTCCAACTTAAGCTTTCCTAAAAGAGACTAAGTGTCTCAAACCTTCTCAAAACCTTTCCGAACCCGAGCCAACCAACCCGATCATCTCTAGAACCAATAAACAAAGAAAATAGAAAAAAAAATGGGGGAAACGGAGCGGTAACTCATGAGACGACCGGCCGGGTCGTCACAGCTTTGACTTGTTCTTGGCACTTGTGCGGGTTTCACTCTTTTTTGAGCTAGTTTTGACTTCCTTGTCACTTTTATACCAAACACTGAAAACAAGCACAACATGTAAGCTTTCGGGATTACTTGTATACACTATTAATCCAAAACCCAAGCAAAAAAGAGTATAAAATAGACTAGAATCCCTAGTTATCACCCACGCTGCATGTGCCATTACACTAGCAAATTGCAAATCTTCAGCAACTCTTCAACTAAAGCCCTTGTTCCGAAAATCATCTGAAATCAACTCGTGGATCCTGGGACCTCAACCAAACATACCAACAAGTCTTAAAACATCATACGAACTTAGTAGAGCCCTCAAATCACCTCAAACAACGTCAAAAATACGAATCGCACATAGATTCAAGCCTAGTGAACTTTGAAACTTCGAAATTCCACAACTGACGCTAAAACCTATCAAACCACGTCCGATTGACCCCAAATTTTGCACACAAGTCCTAAATGACATAACGAAGCTATTCCAATTCCCAGAAACTAAATTTGAATCTGATATCTCCCAGTCAAACTTTCCAAAAATCCAACTTTCGCCATTTCAAGCCAAATTTAACTACGGACCTCGAAATTACAATCCGGACACGCTCCTAAATCCAAAATCACCCAACGGAGCTAACGGAACCATCAAATCTTCGATCCGAGGTCAGACACTAAAAAGTCAAACTTGGTCAACTCTTCCAATTTAAAGCTTCCTAGTTGAGAACCATTCTTTCAAATCAGTTCTGACTAACCTGAATACCAAAACCGATGATTCGCATAAGTCATAATACATCATACAGAGCTACTCATGCCCTTAAACCACCGAGCGAAGTGCAAATGCTCAAAACGACCGGTCGAGTCATTACATCCTCCCCTACTTAAACATACGTTCATCCTTGCACGTGCCCAGAGTTGTTCCAAAGCCGCCAAACCGCCATGTAACCTTACCATGCACATACCCGGGGGTGATCCCGTGTCACCCTATTACATATAGGCCCGACAACACAACATAACTAAATATCATTAATTCAACCTTATCCCATAAACCTTGGAATCCAATTTTTTTCTAACATCCGGAATTTCCTACAAGATCTGAATCTTGCAACTACACACTGTATAAGTTTGAACAAGCTGTACCAAGCTGTAACCATAACCCAAGATGTAATCACATGATATACCGCATAACTCAAAATAGTCATAGCAGATCCTCTAATCACAGTAGCTGCCCAAAATAACCCAATTCCGGTAATAAACCTCATGTCAAACAAAACCTCATTGTAAAACCTTCGTACACTATTGATGATGAAAGAAATATGCAAAACTCATAACCATTCATCAGATCAACCAGTCATGGAACTCCCCCTCCTTTGACAAGAACTATAGCCAAATTTCTAAGC
This sequence comes from Nicotiana attenuata, assembly GCF_001879085.1. Taxonomy (NCBI): domain Eukaryota; kingdom Viridiplantae; phylum Streptophyta; class Magnoliopsida; order Solanales; family Solanaceae; genus Nicotiana; species Nicotiana attenuata. The sequence continues at coordinate 76,142 of NW_017670997.1, read as the reverse complement.
CGACTTTCGATATTATCCTTCCCAATATACCGCAATCAAATCTGATAGCACCTATCCTATATCCAATGACCTCGTCTTATACAATACCAACTACTCTATAGACATGCCACACCAGTACAACCTTAAATCACAAACCATGCTATCCGCGCACCAATATGCAACCATTTAAATGTACTCAAACATGGAAAATGACTCATATGAGAGAACCGTCCCACAAGCTCAACGAGTACCACCACAATGCAATGCTAAGAACCCATCACACCGTAGAACCAAAACACACGAATCTAACACAAAGGATCATTACCTCAACATAACTCCGCTATAATGCGTGACCCCATCGAAAAACTGATCCATATTATATACCCAAGCCACCCCGCTCAAAATCAATAAGCACGCGCAATTCGACAACAAGTACCTAAAGTGCATTACCATAACCACAGAGAAGCAAATGACACAATGCCATACAAAACCCGAAAGAACATAGCCAATGCGCGATCAATCATGCATCCCTCAAATACCCGTGTCGCTCAAATTCCGCTATAAGGCCTCAATAGAACCACACCATATGTCCATATAACCAATGTATCACAACTCCTCGTAGCATAGAAGTATGGAGCCAACCAATCCGACCTGGTGTAGAATACACATCCTAATTGGTCCTGCCAATGGGCCCAAATCAACTCTGGTCATCCACAAATAGCTAAATAACCCTCCATAGGTCCACAATGACCTAACCATAACACATACCATCCCTTGAATAGCTTTGGACATATTTTCACAGTCCACAACCACAAAACAGTCTGCTCCTGAGAACTCCCAGTCTCCAAATCCATAGAACACACGAATCACCATATCTGATCCCAACTCCACCGGCCGAATGCCTAACACATTCCTCATGAATGATCATCCCACGAGGAATACTTCTCTAATTCTTCTATTCCACATAGCAATATCTGAATATTAGCAGTCGGTCAACCGGGAGAGTATCGCAGTACCAATGAAGCATCCATAAATCAAAACACAGTGCGCCTTCTGAAATGTATACTTTCCTCAAGCAATACCAAATAGTAATATCATTCACCTAGTCATCTAAAACCGTCCATGTTGCCTAAGAATTCATGACCTTCCCTTCAAAGCTGAACCGTGACCTTGCACACGCAAATCTTAGTTCCACATAACACACCGCATCAATCATGCCATTATGTGAAGAATACGGGGATCTCATAATCCAGTCTGAGTTGCCAGCTGATACATACTCAATCGGTCAGAAACCTTCCATTTAATCCCATCCGGGAGAGAAATCACAATACGCAACATGCTCCTCACATCGGTAGGAAATATCCATCTCAAACCATGGTAGAAACCATCGAGAACTCTTCGTAACCCATTTTCACATTGCCAAGTCTCTAGCTCAACCAAGCCACGCAGGTTGCCAATACCCAAGGGCATTGCCCCAAAATACCTGTAGAAACTCAACACATCATAAGTACTCCAAAATTACCACAACCGAGATACACACTCTGAAGAAACCTCTGTGAGTCTAAAGCCGTTTCCTTTACCTTCCTGATACTGAAGTGTAAAATCCATGATGACATAGAAATACCGCGAGTCTCGATACCACCCAATGTAAATCTCAAGTTCTACCCATATACAAATCCAGAAAACTCTCAATTGCTACATATAAATCTTGAACCCATTAGAACCTTCTCAAGAGTCTTCCACTCTGTTCAAATCTCAATTGCACCACCCAAACGGGCCGGACGACCTGTGTCCCATTAACACGACAATACCCAAAGAAGTAACCCCATCTTAATGTAACCAAGGAAATTCCTACTCCATGCACACTACATCCTTGACGAATAACCACTAATTCATTCCATGATTCCCATATACCCATTGAGTGTAATACAACTCATATCCAAAAATTTCCTTATTCAAGTCATCCTCGAACTCAACATCTGCAAGTCATAACTGATTCACAAGTATACCTCAAACCGAAACCAATACAACACATAACCGTGCAATCAACTCGTCGGTAGCAGATTCCCCCACTTGGCTTAAAGCCATAGAATAAAACATCTGATAACTTACAATAACCATACCCTATTACTTCCATAATACCGTAGTGAGATTCAACTAAATCCTTCATCATATCATGTAACACAAACTATTTAATACTTCAAATTATCTACAAATCTCGTATTCACCCTTGTAACAGTCAAGACAACTTCCACAAGTGATCCACACTCGAATTGTAACACATATAATTCACTGGTAAAAGAGGACTCTATACAAAACAATATAGGGATCACACAACCTCAGGACACCCCGCAGGAGATAAACCGCATGCTTTGCCTCAAACTGACATCTCTCTATACTCTTCAGTCACAACTACTACCCAATTACATAATCTTCCTGATTTTGAACTCATCAACAATACATGAGAATCTAATTCGTTCCATAATTAACCAATATGAAAGATCCTTCAACCCACTCATAACCCGAGACTGTATATCAAACCAAGATAGAAATAAAGCACCAATTTACGTCTCAATCAAACTCCTTTTGTCACATTCAAACAATCTGAGCACTTTCCGGAGTCACATCGTACTCGTTATATAGTCATCCAACCACTCATCGAGCCACAAATTCCACTAATAGGGACACTATCGAACTTATAAGTCCAAAAGCGCGCGCACATAACCGAAATCTCCGTGCTCAAGCTACAGTCAAAACTCGGCCTCAAGTCCTCCAAACTGGCCCATCATCAAAGCGCCAAAATCACATCTCGCACCTCGTCCATGGAAATCACGAGCCGTCGATGCACAGCTGATACTAAGCGCTCATGTGCGCATACGAATGCGTGGAAGGAATTCAAATATTTACGCTTCAAGCTGAATCAATGCCGAATGATAAGGAAAGGAAAATGAGAAGTACATATCCTAAATGCCCTATAGCCTCTCGAAGAAAGGTATGGACGTCATCATACCGATCCACAAGACTCTACTAGACACTTGCTCATGACTTGTAGAACCTATGAACCTAGAGCTCTGATACCAATCTGTCACCACCCAAAATCTAACTAGCCGTGATGGCACCTAACCTAACCCGCTAGGTAAGCCAATTTAACAACTAACCAATTCCAATAATAATTTAATAAAGAAATTAAGTAAAGAAATATCTGAATCTGATACATTTTCCAGGAACTGGTAGTAAAAGTCATGAGCTTCTAAGAATAGAGTTTACAAAGCTGATATGAACTAAATACATCATCAATTTGAAAAGTACAAAAATAGAGTTGTATGAACCTAAGGCTACCATGAACAAGAGGCAGCTACACGCAGGTACATCTTCAGATCCGGCACCCGTCAAGCACAGCAACATCAATAGTCAACATCTACACGCAAGGTGCAGAAGTACAGTATGAGTACAACCGACCCCATATATCAATAATTAACAAACCTAACCTTAGGTTCAAAGTAGTGATGAGCTGGAACAAAGGTCGGGTCCCACACCAATAACAACAAAGTCCAAGTAATAAAAGAAGTATCTTAGAAATAAATTGCTCATCCCATTCACAGTTCCAGGAAATAGGCAAGCTTCTCAAGCATCACAGTGAAAACCCAAATCTTTTACCGAAATTGCCAAGAAAATATGAGTAAGCTTGAAAAATACGATTTTCCAAAAATCCTTTCAACAATAAATAGGATTTTTCATTTTCAAATAGCGTGAGGAAAGTACATCTCTATGCCTACATGTCAAGATACAAGTAAAAATCATGAATGTCACCAAAATCGGTTAGTAGAAGGAAATGTATCTCTAAGCATGTATCCCAAGTATGCATGTCAAATGCAATGTATCTCAGTGATGAACTCATGTACTCTCTCTCTCAGAGTACTCAATCTCATTGTCTCGCATTCTCTCTCACCATGCTCAATACTCAGCACACTCAGTCACTCAGAACTATACAATACCTGTTGCAGCGTGCAACCCGGCCCACATATACCCTAAGGCCCGTTGCGGCATGCAACCCGATCCACATATATATAGCGATAAGGCCCCTTACGGCGTACAACCCGATCCACATATATATAGCCATAAGGATCGTTGCGGCGAGGACCTGATCCACATATATATAGCCATAAGGCTCGTTGCGGCGTGCAACCCGATCTATATATATATATATATATATATATAGCCATAAGGCTCGTTGCGGCGTGCAACCCGATCCATATATATACAACCCTAAGGCTCGTTGCGGCATGCAACCCGATCATATACATACAACCCTAAGGATCGTTGAAATAATGTAATGTATCAACAAGAAACAAGAAGAGACTGAGATATGATACGCAAGTAAAACGGTGACTGAGTACAAGACATCAATTAGCAAATAGTTCAACAAGTACACGACCTCTGCAAGTCCGAAAAATATTAATACATAGCCTAAACATGATTTCTAACATGATTTGCAGTCATATTTCTATAACACAGGGAGGGCATATGGCTAACAACAAGTTATTCAACTTTACAGTTCCACGAAATGGACCAAGTCACAATTCCTACTATGTACGCCCACACGCCCGTCACCTAGCATGTGTGTATCCTCCAAACCCATCACATAACACATAATTCGGGGTTTCGTACCCTCAGAACAAGATTTAGAACTGTTACTTACCTCAATCCGAGCAAAACTCTACTCCAATATGCCTTTGCCTCGCAAGCCGGCCTCTAAATGTCCTGAATCTAGCCACAAGCAGTACAATACAATCAATACGGACTAAAGGAATCAATTCCACAAGAAAATACGAAATCATAAGCCAAAATTCGAAATTGGCCAAAAGTTGGCCCCCGGGCCCACGTCTCGAAATACAACAAAAGTCACAAAATCCGTAAGCCCATTCACTCACAAGTCTATTCATACCAAATTCATCAAAATTCGACCCCAAATGGCTATTGAAATCCCCAAAATTAACTCTCTAAATCCCTAGCCTCAGACCCCCAAGTTTCACCTAAAAAACACACCAACTAGGTGGAAAATCAGTGGGGAAACATAATTATTGAAGAAAAATGAACACAAGGAACTTACCTCAAGAATCCCCTTGAAAATCCTCTTAAAAACCTCCAAAATCCGAGCTCAAAATGTTAGAAATGGTTGAAATCTCGGAACCCTCGCTTATATAGTTTTTGTCCGGGCTTTCTGCACCTGCGGCAACTTAGCCGCTTCTGCGAGACAAGTCTCCGTTTCTCTGGAGATCAGCTACATGGACAGATGCGCTTCTGCGGTCCTTCTGCCGCATCTGCGGTCACGCAGGTGCGGGAAAACCATCACACCTGCGACCATCTGCTGCCTCACTTCCTTGGCCGCTTTTGCGGCTTCCTTCCTGCTTCTGCGGGATCACACCTACGATTCCCACTCCGCAGGTGCGATTACACCAACAGTGGAAAAATCTTTAGCAACTCATCAACTTCAAAACTTGATCTGTTAGGCATTTGAAATCAACTCGAGCCCCCCGAGACCTCAACCAAACATACCAACACGTCATAAAACATTATACAAACTTAGTCCAATTCTCAAACCACCTCAAACAACATGAAAAACACGAATCGCCTAGATTCAAGCCTAATGAACTTTGAAATTTCCAAATTCTACAAACTACGCTGAAACCTATCAAATCACGTCTGATTGGCCTTACATTTTCTACACAAGTCACAAATAACCCCACCAACCTACTCCAACTTCCGAAAATCCAATCCAACCCCGGTATCAAAAAGTCCACATCCGGTCAAACTTTCTAAAATTCAAACTTTCGCCATTTCAAGCCTAATTCTACTACGGACCTCCGAATCATAATCCGGACACGTTCCTAAGTCCAGAATCACCCAACGGAGCTAACAGAACCATCAAAATTCAAATTCAAGGTCGTTCACACATAAGTGAACATCCGGTCAACTTTTTCAACTTAAGCTTTCAATTATGAGACTAAGTGTCTCAATTCACTCTGAAATCTCTCTGGACCCGAAAAAACCAACCCGGTAAGTCATATAACAATTTTAGAGTACAAAGGGAGTAGTAAAATGGGGAAACGAGGTTACAACTCTCGAAATGACCGTCCGGGTCGTTACATTATACCTCTTGACACTACCATCTGCCTTATACTTCAACTTGTACACCCATTTACATCCAATGGTGTTTTTCCTACATGCAAATCCACCACTTCCCATGTATGATTGTTAGTGAGGGCCTCAATCTCTAGCTTTACAGCCAAAATCCAATTGCTATCCTTGGCAGCTTGCTCAAAAGATGTATGTTCAGTAATAGGGGAAAGAGCTGTCAAGTGTGCTCGATAGGAAAAACAAAGGGAATAAGATAAAGAGCCAGAGATTGGGTAAGGATTACAGAAGAGTGGACATAATTTGTGAGCCATATGGGAGGTTTGGATGTCCTAGTAGATTTTCTCAAAAGTGGTAGTGGTATAGGAAAAGAGTGAGAACTAGAGGTAGATGATAGGTCAGGAGATGCAGGTTGAGAGATAGGTGATTGAAGAACAGGTGAGTCAAGAGATGGTAAGGAATCAGTGATGCTCTGTTCAGGAGGTTGAGGGGCTGGACAATTTGGAAAAGAATCATCTGTGAATGATGGAGAAGTGAAAAATGAGGTAGATGGTTCAAGGAAGGTGGACTTGGGAAATCTAAAAGGGAACACTGGCTCTCTAAAAGACACATCTCTACTAACAAAGAAGGATCTTGTGGCAATATTGTACAATTTGTATCCTTTTTGAGTGTCTGAATAGCCTATAAACACAACAGGGATTACTTTGGAAGAGAATGTGTCAGTAAAGTTGGGTTTGGTTGCATAACATAAACAACCAAACACCTTAAGATGTTGAACTGAAGGAGGTGTACCATGAAAAGCCTCATAAAGAGACTTACTAGAAAGAACTTATGAATGCAATCTGTTTATTAGGAATACAACAGTGAGAATACTTTCACCCCAGAATTTTAGAGGTGCATAAGCTTGAAACCTGAGTGCCTTTGCCATCTCATGCAAGTGCCTGTGTTTCCTCTCAACTACCCCATTCTGTTGAGGGGTATGAACACATGAACTTCGATGCACCACTCCAAGAGAAGTAAAAAGAGTGGTACATTTAGAATTAAAAAATTCAAGCCCATTTTCTAATCTAATGGTCTTGACAGAAGCAGAAAACTGAGTTTTAATCAACGTAAAGAAATTTTTGAGTAAAACAATGAAATCACTTTTCATTCACATCAAATAAACCCAAGTCATTCTAGAATAGTTGTCAATAATTTAAGAAAATATCTATAGCCATCGTAAGTATATTGTCTATATGGACCCCACACATCCATACATACAAGCTCAAAAGGAGAGACAATTTTAGAAGTACTAGTAGGAAATGGAAACCTAGTTTGTCTTGCCAAAGGACAAATTGTACAAGACAAAGACTCTTTATTGAACACGTGACATTGTAAGAAAGGATGTTTCTGAAGAATAGCAGCCGGCGCATGACCAAATCTCTGGTGCCACACTGAGAATTGATGAGATTGAGCATAAAAGAAACAATATTGAGAAGACACAGGTAAAACTGAAGTACTGGGAACAAATACTTTGACAGGTGATAGCTTCATGGTAGGTTGAAGTAAGTAGAGACCATCCGTCTCCTTACCAATCCCCTTCACTTAGCTAGTGCAAAGGTCCTGGAATATTAAAAAATCAGGATAAAAACCCACACAACACTGCAGTTGTTTGGTCAGTTTTGAGATAGACAAAACATTATATTTGAAAGGAGGAACATAGAGGATATTTGTTAGTTCATCAATAAGTAGTGAAACTGAACCAACATGTGTAACAGAGGTCACATGACCGTTTGGTATATGAACTTTGCGAGCATTAGGTGTAATTAGTTCAGGATTTAGCAACATATTCAAGCTAGAAACCATACGATTTGTTGCCCCTGTGTCAACCACCCACGGAATGGATTCAGTGCCTTCAGATAAACTAACATTAGAGCAATTAGATATAACTGCCATATTGGCAACTGCTTCCTGTGAGGGTATTGGTTTGTTGATCAGCTGTAGGATCTGTTGATACTGTTCAGGAGTGAAAGTAGGCATTGGCATACACTGAGTAGATGGATTGTTGATACCCAATTTTTCCCTAGTAATTTTATACTCAAAATACTTCCAAAATAGCATATATGTGCATATATAAGCACACCCAAGAGTTCTGGCATTTTTAATGATTTTTAAACCAATTCATTGCCTATTTTAATACAACAAAATCCAATAATTATTTCCAAAATTATCATTTTGGCGAATAATTCATTTTTATTCTCACATTTGCACCAAAATATAATTAAGGTAATTTTTGCATATTGTTACAAATTTATCTGGTATTTTTAAAGTTAAATTGCATATAATTGCAATTATAGCCTATTTTGTGATTAATAGCATTTCATAATTACAAAATTAGTTCCAGTATTTTTAAGTTAATATTTATGTAATATTTGTTTACTCAGTATTTTTAATTTATTTTTAAAAATCATCATTGCTATTTTTATAAAATAAAACGGGGAAAAAGTGGCTATTTAAAATCTGGCCTCAATTTCATTTCAATTAAAGCCCAATTTGCACCCCAATTCAACCCAATCCCAACCCCAAATCAATTTAAACTCGATTACTTGATCCAATCGCCCAAACCAGCCCATTTTTTTTAAAATCTGAGCCATTGATCATTTTGATCAACGGCCCAGATCTCTTCTTTCCTTTTTAATTCCAAACGACCCCTAAACCCTACCCCATTCTTTCAGAAGCGCCGCCTCTAACTCCTCTCTTCTCTCAAACGCTCTTGAGCTCTCTCGAAACCCTAATCGCTCTCTGCCACCTCCAATCCCAAATCCACCGGAATCTATGGCTATTCTAACCATGGACGACCTATTCTCACCCCCTACTGCTCTCGCGTGCTAGATACCTGAAGGTTCGAGGCCAGACCTCGAAGGTCCTCGCTCAGACATTCATCGATTCGAAGTTTCCAGCCATCTCCGGCCTTGCTCCGGCGTGTCTTAGCCTCCTGAGCCTGATTCCAACCTTATCGACTCCGGATCTGATCTTGTCTCTTCAAAGCCTTTCTCGTTTCTAGGGTTCTCAGAAACCCTAGCCTATTCGAGGTACTTTTTCGTTTATTTGTTCGGATCTGTGCTCGATCTGTGCTATATGTGATGTTTTAAACATTTTCTCCGATTTTCCTTTTTAAAATTTTTTGATTTCAAACTAGGGTTTCTGAGTCTGTTTGTTAATATTTTGTTTGATTCATTTGTTTATCATCTCTAAGTTTGATTGGTGTTGAAAACCTAATTATTGGAGATTTGTTTGAGTTTCTGAGTCTATCTGTTTGATTTACTTTGTTTGCACCTGATTAGTGTCGAAAACCCTAATTTTGGGGGTTTATTCNGCCATTATGTAAACGATACGGGATCTCATAATCCAGTCTGAGTTGACCAGCTGATACATACTCAATCGGTCAGAAACCTTCCATTTAATCCCATCCGGGAGAGAAATCACAATACGCAACATGCTCCTCACATCGGTAGGAAATATCCATCTCAAACCATGGTAGAAACCATCGAGAACTCTTCGTAACCCATTTTCACATTGCCAAGTCTCTAGCTCAACCAAGCCACGCAGGTTGCCAATACCCAAGGGCATTGCCCCAAAATACCTGTAGAAACTCAACACATCATAAGTACTCCAAAATTACCACAACCGAGATACACACTCTGAAGAAACCTCTGTGAGTCTAAAGCCGTTTCCTTTACCTTCCTGATACTGAAGTGTAAAATCCATGATGACATAGAAATACCGCGAGTCTCGATACCACCCAATGTAAATCTCAAGTTCTACCCATATACAAATCCAGAAAACTCTCAATTGCTACATATAAATCTTGAACCCATTAGAACCTTCTCAAGAGTCTTCCACTCTGTTCAAATCTCAATTGCACCACCCAAACGGGCCGGACGACCTGTGTCCCATTAACACGACAATACCCAAAGAAGTAACCCCATCTTAATGTAACCAAGGAAATTCCTACTCCATGCACACTACATCCTTGACGAATAACCACTAATTCATTCCATGATTCCCATATACCCATTGAGTGTAATACAACTCATATCCAAAAATTTCCTTATTCAAGTCATCCTCGAACTCAACATCTGCAAGTCATAACTGATTCACAAGTATACCTCAAACCGAAACCAATACAACACATAACCGTGCAATCAACTCGTCGGTAGCAGATTCCCCCACTTGGCTTAAAGCCATAGAATAAAACATCTGATAACTTACAATAACCATACCCTATTACTTCCATAATACCGTAGTGAGATTCAACTAAATCCTTCATCATATCATGTAACACAAACTATTTAATACTTCAAATTATCTACAAATCTCGTATTCACCCTTGTAACAGTCAAGACAACTTCCACAAGTGATCCACACTCGAATTGTAACACATATAATTCACTGGTAAAAGAGGACTCTATACAAAACAATATAGGGATCACACAACCTCAGGACACCCCGCAGGAGATAAACCGCATGCTTTGCCTCAAACTGACATCTCTCTATACTCTTCAGTCACAACTACTACCCAATTACATAATCTTCCTGATTTTGAACTCATCAACAATACATGAGAATCTAATTCGTTCCATAATTAACCAATATGAAAGATCCTTCAACCCACTCATAACCCGAGACTGTATATCAAACCAAGATAGAAATAAAGCACCAATTTACGTCTCAATCAAACTCCTTTTGTCACATTCAAACAATCTGAGCACTTTCCGGAGTCACATCGTACTCGTTATATAGTCATCCAACCACTCATCGAGCCACAAATTCCACTAATAGGGACACTATCGAACTTATAAGTCCAAAAGCGCGCGCACATAACCGAAATCTCCGTGCTCAAGCTACAGTCAAAACTCGG
>NW_017670997.1:0-63936 GCF_001879085.1 Nicotiana attenuata | reverse complement strand
ATATATATATATATATATATATATATATATATATATATATATATATATATATATATATATATATATATATAAAATCAACTGTGCTCACTGGGGTGTATGCAGACTCCGGAGGGGCTCCTTTAGCCCAAGTGCTATCATAAATTAGTATAATCCCGCTGCAGCGTGCGGCCCGATCCCTAAATATCACTCATAATCAGGCCATCGGCCTCACTCAGTCATCAATCTCTCTAGTCTCTCTCTCACGGACTCACAATGTCATGAAACTACCCCGAAAATGATGATATGATGTATCAATAAATAACAACAGAGACTTAGATATGATATGTAATGAATGAATATGACAAAATACGAAATTTCAATGAAATCAATAAGGCAACAACAAGAAACGACCATTATGGGTCCTAATAGTAACAATATATAGCCTAAACATGATCTCTAGCATGATTGACAACTCAATAACTTTAGTACGTAGAGATTTCATGGTTACAATATGATCAGGTAACTACATAGTACCACGAAAATAACAGAGTCACAACTTACACGGTGCACGCCCATACGCCCGTCACCTAGCATGTACGTTACCTCAACACTAATCACATAACACGTAATTCGGGGTTTCATACCCTCAGCACTAAGTTTAGAAGTGTTACTTACCTCGAACAAGCCAAATCCAACAGGCCAAACGATGCTCCAAAGATGTCATCCCGCGCGTAACGACCACCGAACGGCTCGAAACTAGCCAGAAGCAACTCAAATACATAAAATAAAGTCAAGGAAACAATTTTAAATGATAAATGTCGAATCCTTAGTCCAAACCCAAAACCGGCCAAAAGTCACACCCGGGCCCGCACCTCTGAACCTGACAAAATTTACAAAATCTAATAACCCATTCAATTACGAGTCCAACCATACTAGTTTCACTCAAATCCGACTCCAAATCATTGTTTAAAACTCAAATTCGCTTTTCAAAACTTTAGGCTAAACCCCCAATTTCTCTATAAAATTCATCAACCAATTGCCAAAAATGAAGATAGATTCATGGAATAAGATCAAATCTAGTGTAGAATACTTACCCCAATTCTTATGATGAAAATTGCTCCAACAATCTCCTCAATCCGAGCCCCACATCTCAAAATATGAAGAAAGAACCAAAACCTTGATTTTATAGCTTCTGCCCGGCATTTCTACTTTTGCGTGCATAGTAGCCACTTCTGCGACAGGAGCTTCGCTTCTGCGGTCTGTGCGCTTTTGCGACCAACTGTCTGCATCTGCGGACACGCCAGGTGCGGAAAGGGCCTCGCACCTGCAACCTCTTCCAGCTCCCTTCTTGACCGCTTCTGCGATCCAATTCTCACTTCAACGAGCTCGCATCTGTGGTGCCCACCCCGCTGGTGCGATTACACCAGCAATTTGCAAATCTTCAGCAACTCTCCAACTTCAGCCCTTCTTCCGAAAATCATCCGAAATCAACCCGGGGCCCCCGAGACCTCAATCAAACATACCAACAAGTCTTAAAACACCACACAAACTTAGTCGAGCCTTCAAATAACCTCAAACAACGTCAAAAACATGAATCGTACATATATTCAATCCTAATGAACTTTGAAACTTTTAAATTCCACAACCTAAGCCGAAACCTATCAAACCATGTCCGATTGACCCCTAATTTTGCACACAAGTCCCAAATAACATAACGAAACTATTCCAATCTCCGAAACCAAAATCCGAATCTTGATATCAAAAGGGTCGCTCCATGTCAAACTTTCCAAAAATTCAACTTTCGCCATTTCAAGACAAATTCAACTACGGACCTCTAAATCACAATCTGATCACGCTCCTAAGTCCTAAATCACCCAACGCAGCTAATTGAACCATCAAAACTCCTATCCAAGGTCAGATACGGAAAAGTCAAACTTGGTCAACTGTTCCAATTTAAAACATCCTAGTTGAGAATCATTCTTCCAAATCAGTTCCGAATAACCTGAAAATCAAAACCGACGATTCAAAAAGTTATAATACATCATACAAAGCTACTCATACCCTCAAACCACCGAGCGAAGTGCAAATGCTCAAAACGACCGATCGGATCGTTACATCAGGTTTCTCGGTTTATCTGCTCTTGGAATTCAGAACTGAGGAAACCTTTGTTTAAATCGGGGCAAAGGATAGACTTCTAAGAAAATTTATCATTTTATAAGGGGAAAAAGGCAGGGTAGCATCTGAAAATCCTTCTATGGTTTTATTTTTGAGAAGAGTATATTTTTGGTCGCATCTAAAAATAATAGTAGATAATATATATATATATATATATATATATATATATATATATATATATATATATATATATGCTTTAAAAAATATACAAATTTATAATTTTTTTATTTAGTAAATACAATTTGTTTCAAGCGACCAGTCAACTTTGTATTTCACCCTTTGATTTTTCCTTCTTCAAAGAGAAATTAAATCAACAACCAAGAACAAAAAATACTGTAGAGCTATTTACAATGACCAATTAAAAAATAAACCCTAATACAATTATCTATGTATTTTATGCGATACAAAGTAGATAAAAACATATCTTTTTTATTTAAAAAATAGATTAAGAGAGGTTCTTCATATTGAAGATTACTTTAGCTATCAAATTAAAAGATTAAGTATTTTTCACTTACATTTAAAAAATAAATATAATAAATAACTTTATGTTTCAAATCTTTTTTCTATCTAAATTTGATATGATTGGGGCTAAAATTCTTCAAACATAAAAGGGTTTTGAGTTTGGAACCACATTGCAACCATCGGTACTGGGAGATTGGCTTTTTCTGGTGGCTTTCTACTCAACTTTTTCTAATATATATTATATTATATTATATATTATTTTATCCGATTAATATTTTATCCGATTAAACCATATTTCCAAAATTAACTATATTTTTTTTACAAATTTTTTGCGAAGGATTGCAGTTGAACTAAAGAATCGATTGACTTGTTTAAGTAACTTCAGTAGTAGTTTAAGCAAGTGGGTGGGTTAAATGAGTGACATGAATAAAATGGGTAACGGTAGGCATGTGTTTTAGTTATTACTAATTAAATACCCTATTATTAATGTGATGACCTGATAGATCATCTAGAGTTTTAGAACCTAATTTTGTGTTTCATAGCCTCAAATACCTCATTTTAACCTTCCTCAATTTGTATGCGTCGTCGGGTATGCCCGCAATCGAATTCGTATTTTGACGGTCTCGGTGGATCCGTATCGTGATTTTGGGACTTGGGCGTATGCCCGCAATCGAATTCGAAAGTCCCTAGCTCGAGTATCGCATTTTGTTGAAATTTGAAAGTTTAAAGGCTTAATGAATCTAAAGGTTTGACCAATGTTTGACTTTATTGATACTTGGTCCGTATTTTGGTTCCGGAACCCGGTGTATGCTTGTATGTCAAATTTGGTGAGAAACAGAGTTGGTTTGACGTGATTCGGGCATCCTGTTGTTAAAATAGAAGTTCAAGAGTTTTCTTGAAAATTTCATTTGATTTGGTGTCCGATTCATAGTTTGGTTTGTGTACATGTTTGGTTTCAAAACAAGAAAAGCCTAGAGGCGATTTTCCCAAGAGCCTTTCTTCCCCAATCCATTGGTGAGTGATCCCAACCTATTTTCTTTCAATCTTTCATTACATTTCATAATATTCCTACCTAAAATCTAGTATTTTCATGGTGGAAATTGGGGGTTTGGGTAGAACTAGGGATTTTTTAAAATTGGGATTTAGACCTCAAATTGAGATCGGATTTCAAAATAAATTACATAACCGGGTTCGGGGGTGAATGGGTAATCGCATTTTGGTCGGAATTTCGGGTTTGGACCAAGCGGGCTCGTGAGTTGAATTTTGTTGACTTTTTTTAATAATGACCTAAATTGAATCTTTTGCAATCGTGGGTAGTTACTAAGTCTTATTTTGAATCGTTTGGTTGGTAGTTTGATAGATTTTGTTGGTTCGGCAGCTTGTTTGAAAGGCAAAACTGTGGTTAAGCTCAAAGTTGACTACGGAGCGAGGTAAGTGTTAATTTTAACCTTGACTTGAGGGAATTACGAACCCTCGGATTATGTGCTATGTGAATTTCATGTGTTGCGGCGTATATGCGAGGTGACGATTGCTTATACGCCGCCAAATTTCTTGTTTCTCCTAAATTATCTGTTCTTCCTTCGTTATCTCCTTCCTTACCTTAACTGTTATGTGTCCTAAATGCCTTCCATGCTATATTGCTACTTGTCAATCAATGTTTCTTCAATTAAAAATATTGGACCTCCTCACGTTTTCATGACTTGCTTCTATTTGCCCTAATTAACATACTTGCACCTTCTAATTGTTATTATTCTGGACTGTCTCGTCGTGTAGTATTTCATACATGGATTTCCAAGTTGGTACAAGGTTTACTTTCTGTTTCAGCTTTATATTCATCAGTTATGATGGTTCTTGTGATTTGAAATATGAATTTAATTTTACTCAGTGAGTAATTGTACTGATTTGGTCGGATCAGATTGCACGCTGCAACAGGTGAAATAAGGGTGGATTGATATGGAGGAATAAGGGTGAATTTGTACTGATATGGTTGGATCGGATTGCACGCCGCAACATGTGAAATAAGGGTGGATTAATACGATGAAATAAGAGTGAAATGTGATACTGATATTATTATATGGTGGGATCAGGTTGTGCGTCGCAACATTTATTTATTTTGGTTTTTGATATTGTTACGGTGTCATAAGGGAGGATTGTGTTGTACGGTGGGATCGGGTTGCAAGCCGCAACAACCTATGTGTTTCTATTTCCTTGAGTTGTGTTGGTTTTTGGTATTTTCACTTGAAACTTTAAGGGTTGTAATTCTGATAGTCACCGGCTTACTTCTTGAGGCTGTAGTTATTATCTTCGGTTGACTGTCTTATTTTGTTTCTTATTTTCTTTTCTGTCTTTATTATATACTGCGTACAGGTTGTAGTGTAAGTGACCTACCTTTGCCTCATCACTAGTTCATCGAGGTTAGGCTCAGCACTTACAAAGTACATGGGATCGGTTGTACTCATACTACACTGTACACTGCTTGTGCAGAGTTTGGAGTCAGTCCCAACGGCGTTTATTAGCGTGCTCGGATTGGACAACTTGTGGAGACTTGAGGTACAGCTTCTCAGTGCCCGTAGCTCTTGGAATACCCTTACCTTTTTTTTTGGCTGTGTACTTTCTTTTCAGACAGCTTTATGTTATTTCAGACCCTTGTTTGTACTATTCTAGTAGCTCGTGCATTTCTGATACCGGGTCCAGGGTTGTATCAGACATTTGCCTATTTTAGCTTCTGCATTATTACTTTGGATTATTGCAGTAATTTCAGTTCTTTCTCATTAAGTAATTTTAAATTGTTAAAAATGTATAGAAGCCAAAAAGGGGGTCATCATACTGACGCTCCCTGATACGATCATAAAGAGAAGACTGAGAGACCACACAAGCCAAAACTCGACTTGGCTCAGAAATATCCAATCTAACAAACTGGTTGGGTAAGGCCTGAACATCCAATGCCAATGGCCTCTCTGCTGCTGGTAGATATGCTAAACTCCCCAAATTCTCCGCCCTGCGACTCAAGGCATCGGCCACCACATTGGCATTCCTGGGATGGTATAAAATAGTGATATCATAATCCTTAAGTAGCTCTAACCACCTCCGCTGACGCAAGTTAAGATCCCTATGCTTGAACAGATGCTGCAAACTCCGATGATCAGTGTAGATCTCACGAGGGACACTGTATAAATAGTTCCGCCGAATCTTGAAAGCATGAACAATAGCTGCTAACTCAAGGTCGTGGACATGATAGTTCTTTTCATGCACCTTCAGCTGTCTGGACGCATAGGCAATCACTATACCATCTTGCATCAACACTACGCCGAGACAATCCGCAACGCATCACAATATACAGTATAAGACCTCGAACCTCAATACCAATACTGGGGTTGTATTCAAAGCTGTCTTAAGCTTTTGAAAGCTCTCCTCACACTCCTCTATCCATCTGAACAGAGCACCCTTCTGGGTCAGCCTGTTCATAGGTGCTGCAATAGATGAGAAACCCTCAACAAATCGACGGTAATACCCGCCAAACCAAGAAAACTTCGGATCTCCGTAGCTGAGGACGGTCTGGTCTAGCTCTACACTGCTTCCACCTTCTTCGGATCCACCTTGATCCCCTCACTCAACACTACGTAACCCAAAAATGCCACGGAATCTAGCCAGAACTCACACTTTGAAAATTTTGCATATAACTTCTTTTCTCTCAAGGTCTGAACCACAGTTCTCAAGTGCTGCTCATGATCCTCCCGACTCCAAGAGTAATACCAGAATGTCGTCAATAAACACAATTACGAAAGAGTCAAGATAGGGCTGGAATACACTATGCATCAAATGCATAAATGATGATGGGGCGTTGTTCAGCACCGAGTCCTGAAAACAGTCTTTGGGATATCTGGCTCCCGAATCTTCAACTGATGATAGCCTGAACGCAAGTCAATATTGGAAAACACTCTGGCACCCTGTAACTGATCAAATAGGTCATCCATACATGGCAATGAATACCTTTTCTTCATTGTAACTTTGTTCAACTGGCGATAATCAATGCACATACGCATAGAACCATCCTTTTTCTTCACAAACAAGACCGCACCACCCCAAGGTGACACAATGGGCCGAATGAAGCCCTTATCAAGCAATTCCTGTAACTGTTCCTTCAACTCAGGAGGAGCCATACGATATGGAGGAATCGACATGGGCTGAGTGCCAGGCAACAAATCAATACCAAAGTCGATATCTCTGTCGGGCAGCATGCCTAGAAGATCAGCTGGAAATACATCGGGATAATCCCTCACTACTGGAACTGACTTAACTATAGGGGTATTAATACTGACATCTCTCACATAAGCTATATACGCATCACTCCCCTTCTCAACCATTCATTGAGCTTTACAAAATGAAATCACTCTGCTGGGAGTATAATCTAAGGTACCTCTCCCCTCTAACCGCGGTAAGCCTAGCATAGCCAGCGTCACGGTCTTGGCATGACACAAGAATAGCATAATGGGGAGACAACCAGTCCATCCCCAAGATAATATCAAAATCTACCATACTAAGCAATAATAAATCGGCACTGGTCTCAAAACCACTAAGAAGAACCAAACACGACCGATACACATGGTCAATAACAATAGAATCTCCCACAGGTGTCAACACATAAACAGGGGAACACAAAGAATCACGGGATACGCGCAACTACGGAGCAAAATAAGATGACACATAGGAATAAATGGAGCCTAGATCAAATAAAACCGATGCATCTCTATGACAGACCGAAACAATACATGTAATGACAGAGTCGATGCAACTGCCTCAGTACGAGCAGGAAGTGCATAATATCTGGCCTGGCCTCCCTCTCTAGGGCTACCTCTACCTGCTCGACTTCCACCTTGAGCTGGTTGAGCAGGTGGGATGGTAGCTGGTGCTGTAATCATAGCCTGTGGACCCGGTGGAGCACGTGGTTCCTGAGAAGTATTTAGAGGTGCACTCCTCATAAGTCAAGGGCAATCACTCACCATATGGCAAGTGTCGTCACACTAAAAACAAGCTCTCAGATGGCATGTCTGTTGTGACTGGCTCGGGCCAGGTCGGCTGGACTAACCGCTGAAAGCACCCGGTTTTAACCGCGGTCAAATATAAATTTATTAATAAATAATAATTATTTTCTTGATGCTTTTCAAAATAAAGACAATTCAACGTGAAGCTTTTAAGGTAATTTTCCCTGCTCGAATATCATACATATGACGCGATTACACATAGATTTCTTAAGTTATTATAATATCCCTCAATTCCTTTCGAAATTACGAAGTTCAAATGAAACCTTATATTCTTCAATTTCACTCCTTTCAAACATTTAATAAGCAAACTCAATCTCACATGAAAGCAGTAAATAGGGGATCAGGTTTATTACTCTCAAAACGACCGGCTGGGTCGTCACACATGAATACAATATCAGTTTACAAAAATAAACTTATAATATTAAGCATAATAACTCATAATAAAAGGATATAACCGAAATTCTAGATATTAGCCTTATAATCCTATTAGTTTTAGGCTATAATACTATACATTAGGAATCCTACATGATTACCTTTAGGAATCTTATTAGTATAATTACTCTCGGGCTGTCTAATTCATATAAAATTGAAAAAGTAAAAATCTTTAGTCATTTAATCCTATTACTTTTAGGATATACTTCATAAAATTCCTATTACTAATCTAATTTGAAAACGTATTACAATGTCATATTACGAATTTAATTTGAGAATGTATTATATTATCCAAATCCATTTAGAAAAATGAGAGACTATATTATTATAAAATCATATATACAATATTAATATATCAAAATAGCCCTAAAATATTAAATGGAAGAACTCAAAGGTAAAGGACGTAACCGCAATAACCTATTTTTTGGACTACAATACTTTTTACGCTAATTTCTAATATTTAAGATTTTAAATTAATAAAAAAAATTCTATTAAATTCTCATTAAAAATATAGAGTAAGGTTTAATAAAATCAATTTCATAAGAATCCTTCGTATTGGAAATACATTACAATTCCATAATGTCCAATACGAAGAAAAAATAAAAGTAATATTAAATGGACTGCATAAAGAGTTGAAATTGAGAAAAAAATACCCCCACGATATTTATATTTGAACTATTTTTTTACTCAAATATTATTTTATAATTAATTTTTCATGTAATATTAAAAAATACCCAATAATTAAACAACTAAGAAAATATTTAAGAATATAAATGTGTGAGAAAGAGAAAAAAATGGTTGGTAAAAGTCAATACCACTAATGATTCTACAAACATAAAGATCTAAAAGTGAAATGTCATATCAATCTTTTACTCTTTGAAAATAAAATTTATGGGGGATAAATTATAATTAAGATTAAATATTCAAAATAAGAGATGAACTAATATTAAGATCTGAATCAACATAGAATAAGTTATTTCTTATGTTAAACCAAATAACTAAATCTTTTAATTAATTATTTAGCAAAAAAATCCAATTCAATTATTTCTTAAATTCATCATATGAGTAAAATTCATATTCAGGTTAAAAAATATCTTAGGGTATCTTTCTTAAATTCATCTTATGAATAAATTTATTTCATAAAAGAGTGTCATAACACAAAGTAAAAAGGTTAGTATATTATTAAGAATCAAAATGCTATAAAGTATCTCAGGAAGCACAATCAAAGCTAAATCCTAAACAAGAGCAAGCTTTCAACACTATATTATAAAGAGTCGACTCCGGTATAATGAGATTATTCTTTGTAGATACCTCCGGTGGAATCGAAATAATCGTTCAATGTCATGAATTACTTGCAAATATCATATCAAGAGGCATGATATGATTAGCAATAATAGCAAGTGGTGTACCAACAACGATTTTATTGTGAGGCCACCCACTTTGGCTTGATATAGCTCTTCCATCAACTTAAATAACCATCACAAATATATCAAATCAGAGCAATGTTGCTAAATTTATAAGGAAAGCAAAATCGATAATATGGGATGAAACACTTATGGTTAAATGTCAAACGATCGAAATAATTGCCCGGAGTTCTAGAGATATATTGGATATTAATGAACCGTCTGGTGAAAAA
This sequence comes from Nicotiana attenuata, assembly GCF_001879085.1. Classification (NCBI taxonomy): domain Eukaryota; kingdom Viridiplantae; phylum Streptophyta; class Magnoliopsida; order Solanales; family Solanaceae; genus Nicotiana; species Nicotiana attenuata. Next base: position 54,210 of record NW_017670997.1, on the reverse strand, counting down.
TTAATGGTTTGGGAGGTGATTTCTGTCAAGTAGTACCAGTATTTCCAAAATCGACAAAAGCTGAGACAGTAAAAACTAGCTTGCCAAAGTTATACTTCTGGCCTCAAACAAAAAGATTCAACTGACAAGAAATATAAAGTAACAACAGATCCAGTATTCAATATCTTCTTGCTTCGTGTCGGAAACAAAGAAGAGCATCCAATAAAATATTATTTGGTTCTTCCTTAACACTTGGTTATGATCCCAATGGTAATAGTAGTTCATATAATAAGAGAAATATTTCTTTCATTAGATTTTGTGCAAATCGCATGATAGAATTAAAAAGATATCTTAGCTAGTAGAAATGAATATGTTGATCAACTAAATAAAAGGTTGATTGCAAAATTTTATATTAAAAACAAAATGTTTTTCAGTTTTTGACTCAGCAGAAAATGATACCAATAATTACTATCAAGAAGAATATTTAAACACTTTAATACCAAATGGTCTTCTGCCACACATGTTGTCAAGTTTCTTATTTCTTACGTATGTTAGTGTCACCATATATATAATAGACTAAGATAAAATTTATCTTCCAATGTATATAGGTTAATTTTGAAGAAAAAATATGTTTGCCATGCTACTGAAAAACATAGATACATCGAATAGCTTATGTAATAGCACACAGATAGTATACAGAAGTTTTGACAATAACGTCATATATGCAAAAATTATGATACTGGTTAATATGCTTCCAAGTATATTCTTATCCCTGAATTCAATTTTCGTCTTCCGAGACTAAGGAATATCCTTTAAATTTTTTGAAAATAATTTGTTGGCCCAAGTTCAGGTGAAGTTTTGAAGAATGACAAATGAACTCAGTCATGGACCAGGTCCATCATATGAGACACAGTGTTTATCAATCTATACATGTGAGATACACGTGAAGGAGATAAGTCTCAAGGATATAGCAGTAATATCTCCTGAACTGATCGAAAAGGTTGCATATTGGATGAGGAAAGAAAGTATCCTCATGGGAAGAGGACACAATCCGGATAAAGGATTTGGAGTTTGTATAGTTCAAGGACTCAACTTCGATGGAAGATCAGCAATTGAGTCTCAATCAAACTCTTATTACTAAATCATTAAATAACAGTGATTGTTCTCTTTTACAGGTATTGCACAAACGTAGAAGTGAAATTAAATTGAGAGCAAAAGAGCGAGGCAATTTTGCAAGCAATTTATGTGAGATTCAAGTGTGCATTCCTGAAGCTACTTGGACAAGAGAGAAGAACCAATTCCATTGTGTTTATTCTTATTCTAGTTCAATTGTAGTAGGTGGTTTAAAGTTGTACCTTTCCAGCTTTTGTACAAGCAATTGTAAGAGGTACTTTGAGTATTCAAGTTATAGGCTAACTTGAAGGTGTCGCAACAGTTGAGGCTGTGTGCCACACTGGGATTAGAGTTTAATCCTTAGGTTTACAAGAGTTTTGTAAATGTTGTTTTGGCTCTGTGATTTTAGTGGAAGTTTGGAAAAATCCTACTGAGTAGTAGGTCGTGGTTTTTCACCTTTTGAGCGAGATGTTTTCCACGTAAAAAATCTCTGTGTTCTTTATTTTATGTACTCTTAATTCCGCAAACAGTAGTAGTAAGTACACCTAGAAGAACCAGGTTCTTCTAGAGCGAAAATTGGGTACCACACAAATCACCCCCCCCCCCCTCTTGTGTGGTATTGACGTTTAGAACATCAATTGGTATCAGAGCAGGTTATCCTTGAAGAGGCTAACACCTTAGGAGAAGATCAACATGAGTGCACCACCTGGGAACTGGGAAGGGCAATCCACTGCTAGGCCTCCACTTTTCAATGGTCAGTACTATTCTTGGTGGAAGAACTGGATGAGAGATCACATCATAGGGAAAGACTATGAACTCTGGGACATAGTCATTGATGGTCCCCTAGCAACCACAAAGAAGAATGCTGAAGGAGTTGATGTGCCAAAGACAAGGGCTGACTGTACTGCTGAAGACCTGAGGAAGTGGGAGAAAAATGCTAAGGCCAAGAAATGGCTTGTGTGTGGACTAGGTACAGATGAGTACAGTAGGATCCAAAGCTGTACTACTGCTAAGGAGATATGGGACACCTTGCAAGTGGCCCATGAAGGAACACCTCAAGTGAAAAGATCAAGAGGAACACTGTTGTATTCTCAATATGAGAATTTTACTGTGAAGGAAGGAGAAACTATCCAGGAGATGTATACTAGGTTCACTACACTAACAAATGAACTTAAGTCTCTTGGAAGGGTTATTCTTGAAGAAGACAAGGTTGAGAAAATTCTGACAAGGGTTCTGCCAGTCACATGGGAAAGCAAAATCACTGCTATTCAGGAATCCAAGAATATTGCTACTCTCAGACTGGATGAACTGATTGGAAATCTGACTGCTTATGAAATGAGAAGGCAAACCATGAAGATGGATACCCCCAAGAAGGAGAGAAGCTTAGCTCTCAGAATTGCTGAAGGTTCAGATCTGGAAGATGATGAGATGGCTATGATCACTAGAGATTTCAAAAAGTACCTGATGAGAGGAAAGGGTTCTTCAAGAGGTACAACCTTCAACAAGACAAGAGCTCCTGAGAAACAGACCACTGAGGGTTGCTACAAGTGTGTTAAGACTGATCACATGATCAAGAACTGCCCTCAATGGGAAATTGAGTGGAAGAAAGAAAGAGCTGAATGAAGGAACAGGAAGAAGGAACAGGTTCAACCAAAAAGAAACAAAGGTTCAACCAAGGCTATGGTTGCTGCTTGGGGAGAAACCTCAAATAAAGACTCAAAAGATGAAGCTGAAGAAGAGCAAGCACTGATGGCCATCGGAGAGTTAGATGATGAACAAGAGGTAAGTATTCTTCATCTCAAAGACAAGATTAAATTTTTGTCTAAAGAAAGGTTGGCTGAGCTATTACTAGACTTCATTGATGAGTCTAAGATAATTAACAATGAGAAGGAAGTTCTGTCTAGGGAATGTGTGATCCTAAAAGCAAAATGAAAAAGTCTAGAGTCTAGGGCTAATGAGAGTGATAACACAAATGCTGAGTTGAAGAACCAGGTTCTTGAACTTGATAACAGTGTCCTAGAACTTAGGTCTGAAAACTTAAAACTGAAACTAGGAACTGGAAAGAAGAAAGCTGATCACACATATCTCACTCTAGAGGAAAACCTAGGAAAAATGAAGGATGAATTGTATAAAAAGGATGAACTAATCAAAGTCCTAAAAGAAGATCTAGGAAAAGTGAAACATGAATTAGACAGAACTTGCAAATGGAATAAGGCCTTTGATGCACTCTCTTGGTTGCAAGAGCATCACAGTAGCAACAAAAGAGGACTTGGCTATGGGACTCAAGCACCAAAGTGGGACCCCAAAAGCAAGTACCTCACACTTCCTGAAAACAAAATATGCACACACTGTGGCAGAACTAGTCATTACAAAAATGAATGTAATGCAAAAGTAAAGGCCAGTCAAAAGAACAAAGCCTTTGTTCAAGAAAAAGGTAAGTTGTCTGGATGGGCAAGAAGGAATTTGATTCACCCTTTTGCTTATAGAAAGGGACCCAAACTAGTTTGGGTTCCTAAGACTAACCCCTGATTTCTTTTGCAGGTTCAAGTGAAAGGAGGAGCCAAATATGGTATATGGATAGTGGCTACTCAAAACATATGACTGGGGACAAGGACCAGTTCCTTTCACTTGAGAATTAAAAGAAGGTAATGTCTCCTTTGGTAATGGAAAGAAAGGTGAGATCATTGGGGTTGGAAAGGTAGGCAAAACAGATTCTCATTCCATAGAGAATGTCTACCTGATAGATGGCTTGAAATATAGCCTAATAAGTGTGTCACAATTGTGTGACAGAGGTAACCTTGTGGCTTTTACCTCCACCAAACGCTTTGTGATTAACCTTACCACTGACAAGATTATTTTGCAGGGAAAAAGAGTTAACAATATNTGTACAAGCTGGACAAGGCTCTATGGACTCAAGCAGGCCCCAAGAGCATGGTATGAACGACTGTCAAAATTCCTGCTGGAGCATGGTTACAAGAGAGGTAAAATAGATAGTACCTTATTCTTAAGGGAAAAAGGTAAGGATCTCCTTGTTGTGCAAATTTATGTTGATGACATAATCTTTGGGGCCACCACTGACAAGCTAGTAAGGACTTTGCAAAATTAATGGGGAGTGAGTTTGAAATGAGCATGATGGGTGAGCTTAATTTCTTCTTAGGCTTACAGATCAAACAAAGTCCAAATGGAACCATGATCCATCAGCAGAAGTATACAAAAGAGCTAATCAAAAAGTTTAAAATGGAGGAATCTAAAGAAATAGACACACCCATTGCAACTGCCACTAAATTAGATGTTGATGAACCTGGTTCATCAGTTGATCAAAAGTTGTATAGGGGTATGATTGGTTCACTCTTGTATCTCACTGCTAGCAGACCTGACATTGTTTTCAGTGTAGGACTTTGTGCTCGTTTTCAGGCAAATCCAAAAGAGTCTCACTTGACTGTTGTCAAGAGGATACTGAGATATCTAAAAGGAACCACTGATCTGTGCCTTTGGTATCCTAAAGGTAGTAATTTTGATCTAGTAGGATATGCTGATGCTGATTATGCAGGTTTCCTAGTGGATAGAAAGAGCACCTCAGGTATGGAACACTTCCTTGGTTCATGTCTTGTGTCATGGGCTACCAAAAAGCAAAACTCTGTGGCCCTATCTACTGCTGAAGCTGAGTATGTTGCTGCTGCTTCTTGTTGTGCTCAATTACTATGGATCAAACAACAGCTGGTAGATTTTGGAATTGAAGTGGGATGTATTCCAATATTCTGTGATAACACTAGTGCTATAAGTATGACAAAGAACCCTGTTCATCATAAGAGGACTAAGCACATATATGTTAGACACCACTTCTTAAGAGATAACTATGAGAAAGGATTGATTTCAATAGAATTCTGTGCTAATGATAAACAAATAGCTGAAATCTTTACTAAAACACTGAGTAGAGAAAACTTTGAGAGGAACAGGTTGGAATTAGGGATGATTAAGATCACCTAATAGGTCCAGTTCAGAATGCACAATGAAATAAAAATGAAATAAAAATGAAATAAAAATGAAAAAAAAATTTGGTTAGGAGTTCTAACTATTGTGTAAATATCTAGATCAATTCTTACTCAGTTTCATACTTTAATCAGTATACTCCTGTGACATGTGTATATATGACTCACTGATCTCTTACAGAGTTTTTGCTATTATGACATTTGAGGCATGTTCAAGAGAGTTCTACTTGAAGAACCTGGTTCATCAGTATATGCTTATGAGAAAGTTCAGGTATGTTTTCTATACGTTGCACAATTAGAAAGATTAATTTTTCAATCATGAGCAAAAGTCCTACATTCATCAAATTCCCAGAAATTGTATCCATTGAGCATTGAACCAGTTTTATTCTCCTAGAACTCTAAAGAAAACGGGATTTTTGCCTAAAAGCTAGCGTCGCCTATTAACCACTAAGAAACCGGAATTCTAAAGTGATTAGACTTCTAATTGACTCCTGCAAAAAGCTTCCGTTACTGCAATTACTTCTAATCATCTTTAAATACTCACCACACCCTTCTTCATTATTTCATAGCCGTAAAAAATCCTCTCTAGTTCTGATTATCTTTTTCTCTCCAAAAATTCCCAAGTCTTCTCCAGAAATAATTCACCATGACTAATCCCCAAGATAATCCTGGAACTCCCCCACCAGTATCCCCTTCTAATACATCCTCATCTACACCCCCTAGCGAAACCCCAAAACCCAGGTTACGCCGGCAGAAAATGTTGGCTAGAAAAACTGTAGCTTTTGGTTCTTTGAGAAAAGCTCTAAATGAGAAATTGAGGGCTAGCCAGAAGAAGGAACGTTCTGCTAAAGAATCTGACTCCAGCTCTGAGTCTGAAGCCTTTATTTCTGCCAGCGAAGGTGAAGAACATGGGTCTTCTGACACTGACAAAAATCAAGAAACCCCTGGTGAGGTAAATACTTGTTTGGTATTCTCTGATGTAGTTGAAAAGGTTGAAATAGGTTTGTCTTGGTTGGTCCTGTCAAGGATGTACAGGGTGCTGATTCTAGTAGAAGAGGAGGTAAAAAGAAAGAAAAAGAGAGAGAGGGAGACAGTGGTAATGTGAGGGGAAATAAGAAAGAAAAATTATTGGCTATCTGTGGGAATATTGAAGAGAGTGGTAACAACTCAGGGGGAAATAGTTCTGGGGAGGCAGCTGAAGGGCTAGTAAATTTAAGCAAGCATCAAGATGAACCTGGTGCATCTGCTGAGGAAACTTTGGCAGAACTTCTGAAGAAGGTTGGGGCCAGTTATGATCCAAAGAACCGCAAGGCTTCCACACAAAAGGCTTCAACTGCTTCCAAGCCAACAAAGAAAAGTAAAGTGGCATCTCCAAAGTCTACTGTCCCTTCAGTACCAAAGGGAAGAGCTACTAGAAGCAAGGTGAAGCAAAGTGAAGCAGAATTGCAGAAAGCTCTGGAGGAGAGCAGGAAGAAAAAGAGGGAAAAAGGAAAGGCTAAGGTTGTGGAAAGTGTTGAGATTACAGAAGAAGAAGAAGAAGAAGAGGATATGGACCTGGTCCATCAGGAAAGAGGAACAACTGAAGAGGTTCCCACACCCAAACCAAAAAGTTCCAAGACTTCTTCTAAGAAGTCTTCCTCTGTACCTGTACCTGCTGAATCTTCTTTAGCCAAAAGAACTAGGTCTGCTGTGAAGGGTAAACAAAAGAAAATTGTTGAAGAAGATGTAGAGTGGAGTGGTGGTGAAGAAGAGGAGGAATCTGAGAAAGATCAAGATAGGTTTGCCATCTTTGGCAGGAGAAAATTTTTGAAAAGCAGGTTGTTGAAAGACCTGGATGAGCCAGGAATGAGAAGATTGGTGGATACACTAGCTACACAAGGGTGGAAGGACATGGTCCTTGAAAGGGATGGGAGGCTGGCCAGGAAGGAGCTGATTGAGTTCATGGCCAATGCCACTGTAAAAAATGGGGTAGTCTCCAGCATGGTGAAGGGTGTAACAGTAGAGTTTGATGCAATCAAACTGGGTGAGATTCTGGACATACCAAGTGAAGGGTATGATGACTATACAAGGCAGAGGTGGCTATTTCTGGAATCACTCCCCACTGCTCTTCAAATTACTAGAAATTTCTGTGATGCTGCAAATGCTGAAGATGTACCTGAAGCCAGATTTGTTCAGAAGAGTGAGATGAGACCTGAGCACAATGTCTTATTTGAATTTGTGAACAAGTGCCTGCTGCCCAGACAGGAGAAGAGACATACTACCAACTATATGGACCTGGTTCTTATGGAGTGCCTTGAGAGTGAAAAGCAGATAAATTGGCCTGCTTTTATTGTCAAACTACTGGACAGGGTCATTAATAGATCCAAGGCACATGCAACTCCATATGGGTTCATACTCACAACTATGCTGGACAGGCTAAGGGTGCCTTTGAAGAAATGGGAGATGTCATCAAGCAAGGAGCATTTTGGTGTTAGGACCTTATTGGCTTGTGACTATCCTGTCAATGCCACCCCAGTTGAACCTGGTTCATCTCTGAAGACACCAGTGAATAGTAAGGTTAGGGCTTTGGTTCAAGAGTGTGGAACCAAGGATGCTGAAATTGCTAGGCTTCAGGCTCGTGTTGCTGATTTGGAAGCTGAAAGAGATGGCCTTCGAGCTGAGCTAGCAAAAGAATAGGAGAAAAGTGAAGGAATGCTTAAGAACATGCTCAACCTTCTCCAAACCCAGCCCTCTAGTTCCTCCAAGCCTTAGGTCTTCAAGTTCTTGTTTTTGAACCTACTTAGAACCCCCAGTTACCCAGATTCGAGACTTTTTCTGTTTTTGTTGCTCATGTTTGGAAGTTTTTCTTTCTCTTTGTGGTCTATTTGTGGAAACATATCCTAATCAATGACAATTTGCTTTTTCTCCTGTTCTATGAAAATTCTGATCTTAATAGTTAATTTTGTTTGTTGGTTGTTGATTAATTGAACCATGTTTTCACTTGCAGTTGCCCCAGTGGCTATGAGTAATTATTAAAATCTGGGATTCACATTATTTGCAACTTTTTGATGATGCCAAAAGGGAGAAGAGATATTGTGCTTTACTTGTTATTCTGAATAATGTGATATTTATAACCTGATTAAACCTGGTCCTTGATGATAAGTTAAAATTTCTAAGTTAAAATGTTGATAATTAAGCTGAGTTCCACAGGTTCTCTGATCAGTAAAAGCACAGAGTTTGTCATCATCAAAAAGGGGGAATTGTTGGCCCAAGTTCAGGTGAAGTTTTGAAGAATGACAAATAAACTCAGTTATGGACCAGGTCCATCATGTGAGACACAGTGTTTATCAACCTATACATGTGAGATACACATGAAGGAGATAAGTCTCAAGGATAAAGCAACAATATCTCCCGAACTGATCGAAAAGGTTGCATATTGGATGAGTAAAGAAAGTATCCTCATGGGAAGAGGACACATGTGTTGGAGTTTGTATTGTTCAAGGACTCAACTTCGATGGAAGATCAGCAATTGAGTCTCAATCAAACTCTGATTACTAACTCATTAAATAACAGTGATTGTTCTCTTTTACAGGTGTTGCACAAACGCAGAAGTGAAACTAAATTGAGAGCAAAAGAGCGAGGCAATTTTGCAAGCAATTTATGTGAGATTGAAGTGTGCATTCCTGAAGCTACTTGGACAAGATAGAAGAACCAATTCCATTATGTTTATTCTTATTCTAGTTCAATTGTAGTAGGTGGTTTAAAGTTGTACCTTTCCAGCTTTTGTAGAAGCAATTGTAATAGGTACTTTGAGTATTCAAGTTATAGGCTAACTTGAATGTGTCGCAACAGTTGAGGCTGTGTGCCACACTGGGATTAGAGTTTAATCCTTAGGTTTACAAGAGTTTTGTAAATGCTGTTTTGGCTCAGTGATTTTAGTGGAAGTTTGGAAAAATCCTATTGAGTAGTAGGTCGTGGTTTTTTCACCTTTTGAGCCAGGTATTTTCCACGTAAAAAATCTCTGTGTTCTTTATTTTATGTACTCTTAATTCCGCAAACAGTAGTAGTAAGTACACCTAGAAGAACTAGGTTCTTCTAGAGCGAAAATTGGGTACCACAAAAATCAACCCCTCTCTTGTGTGGTATTGACGTTTAGGACATCATAATTTTTAGTATGTTTATGTTTTGCATTTGTAATGACCCGAGTCGTTTTGAGCATTTACACTTTGCTCATTTGTTTGAGGGCATGAGTAGCTCCGTATGATGTATTATGACTTATGTGAATCGTCGGTTTAGGTTTTCAGGTTATTCAATTGATTTAGAAGAAAGATTCTCTCCTACAAGCTTTCAATTTGAAAGGGTTGACCAAGTTTGAGTTTTTATTATTTGACCCCGGATTGGAATTTTTGATGGTTCCTTTAGCTCCGATGTGTGATTTTGGACTTAGGAGCATGTCTGGATTGCAATTTGGAGGTCCGTAGTAGAATTTGTCTTGAAATGGCGAAAGTTGGAATTTTGGAAAGTTTAACCATGAGTGGACTTCTTGATATCGGGGTTGGATCCCAATTTTGAAAGTTGGAGCAGGTCCGTAATGTCTAATGTGACTTGTGTGCAAAATTTGTGGTCAATCGGACGTGATTTGACAGGTTTCAACATCGGTTGTGGAAGTTTGAAGTTTCAAAGTTCATTAATTTTGAATTGAGGTGTGATTCATGTTTTAGCATTGGTTGATGTGATTTGAGGCCTCGACTAAGTCCGTGATATGTTTTGAGACTTATTGGTATGTTCGGACGGGGTCCTTAGGGTCTCGGGTGAGTTTCGGGGTGGTTTCGAATTATTTCTAGGCCATTTCTAGTTGTTGGTTTTGGCTACAGGGGTGTACACTGTGATAGCATGGTTCTGGCCGCGATAGCGACGAGAAAAATGGAAAAAAATGCCAGTGCTTCGCGATCGCGGAAGGCCTTTCGCGATCGCGTAGAGGAAATGTTCTGCTGCACTGACCTGATTTTAGAAGCTTATATCTCACAATCTATAAGGAATTTGGAGATGATCCAAAAATGAAAATTTTAGCCCTTGATGTCTAGTTTTCAGAAAGTCAACCAATTGTAATTTGGAGTTTCGTATAAAAAGTTATGACCATTATACTAGAGGTTGTTCGGAAGAGTTGGAGAAGACATTTGGAAAAATTTGTTCTTCGCGATCGCATTGAGTAAAAGTGGGCTGGAAAATTTTTGTGCTTCGCTATCGCGTTAGTTTGTCCGCAATAACATAGAGAAATGCCTAGGCAGATTATAAAGTACTCTATTTCGAGGGTTTCGACCATTTTTACATTTTTGGAGCTAGGGAGCTCGGATTGAGGCGATTCTTGAAGCAATTTTCACCATATGAATTAGGGTAAGTGTTCTCTACTCGGTTTTGGTTATATTTCATGAATCTATCTTCGATTTTAGCTTTTGGTTGAGGAATTTTAAAGAGGAAATTGGGGGTTTTGGCCTTAAGTTTCATAAGTTGAATTTTTGAGTTTTGAACATCGAATTAGAGTCGGAAATGAGTGAAACTAGTATGGTTGGACTCGTAATTGAATGGGTTGCCGGATTTTGTGAGTTTTGTCGGGTTCCGAGGTGTGGTCTTGGGTGTAAATTTTCGCCGGATTTGGGATTTGATTTAGGATTCGATCTTTATCATTTGGAATAGTTTCCTTGGGCATTATTTGATGTATTTGAGTTGCTTCTGGCTAGCTTTGAGCCGTTCAGAAGTCGCTACGCGCGTGATGACATTTTTGGAGCATCGCTTAGCTTGCTCGGTATTGGAATTGGCTTGTTCGAGGTAAGTAACTCTTCTAAACTTAGTGCTGAGGGTATAAAACCCCGAATTACGTGTTACGTGATTGGTGTTGAGGTGACGCACATGCTAGGTGACGGGCGTGTGGGCGTGCACCGTGTGAATTGTGATTCCGTTATTTCTGTGGTACTGTGTAGTTACCTAAAGTTACCTGTAATCATGAAATTTCTACGTACTTGAGCTATTGAGCTTTGATCCATGTTAGACACTATGTCTAGGCTATATGCTTATCCTGTTGGGACCCACTGAGGTCATTTCTATTGTTGAGTTATTTGCTTTCATTGCTTTATATACTCAGTCATACGTATTTATATGCGTATCATATCTCCGTCTCTGTTGTTATTTATTGATACATCATATCATCATTTCTGGGCTAGTTTCATGACATTGTGAGCCCGAGAGAGAGAGACTGGAGAGATTGATGACTGAGTGAGCCCAAGGGCCTGATTGTGAGGATATTGATACTACAGCACGTGAGTTGTCCGTGCGAATTTTGATATCGATACTTTAGCACGTGAGTTGTCCGTACAGCACGTGAGTTGTCCGTGCAGCACGTGAGTTGTTTGTGTGGATTCTGATATTGATACTATGGCACGTGAGTTGTCCGTGCAAAGTATAGCGCTTGGGCTGTAGGAGCCCTTCCGGAGTCTGTACACACCCCCAGTGAGCGCGGTTTATTATATTCAGGGATGTATCTTCCCTGAACATGGATCTTGTCCGAAGCATTTATATACCTGGAGATAGATATTCTCCATGGGGCCGGATTGGCCTTCCTCGATACTGAGTGACTGATGATCAGTTATGTATATATTCTAGGATGGATCTTCCTTGGGCCGTATAGGTCATTTACAGTACCGAGTGGCTGAGCATTGATGAGTGAAAAGTGTCAGACAGTGAGATTGAGTACTCTGAGAGTGTGAGTACATGATTCATCTCTGAGATACATGGCATTGGCATGAAAACATGACATATAAGCTTAGAGATGCATTTTTCTCATACTGTACGGTATCACTCTCACGACCCGAAATTTCCACTGTCGGGACCGTGATAGCGCCTATCATTTCACTTGCTAGGCAACCCAATGTTAGAGGGTTCTTAATACCAAATTTAACCAATTTCAATAATAAGAACAGTTAAGCTAGACAGAAACCAATATAGCTTTGCGGAATAACATAAACCCGAAATATCTAAAATATATAGGATCTGGAATCACAACTCACGAGCTACTATGATTGACTACAAACAAAGTCTGAAAGGAAATGCACTGTTCTGAAGGAAAAGAAACAGTAAAACACTAAGACTAGGGAGAGACTCTAGGGTCTGTGGACGCCAGCAGATCTACCTTGGGTCTCCGATCAATAAATCCAGTGGCTAACCTCACGATCAGCTCGGGCCAGTACCAAAATTTGCATAGAAGTGCAGTGTAGTATCAGTACAACCGACCTCATGTACTGGTAAGTGTCGAGCCTAACCTCGACAAAGTAGTGACGAGGCTATGTCAAGACACCCACATAATAAACCTGTGCAATTTAACAGCATATGTACAAAATAATGACAAGTAAAAGCTAGACAAGTAATATCGGGAGGGGGGCATGCTGAAGGGGTCACAAAATTAAAGAATCACAGCAGTAATGAGAACTTGATCAACCAATATACCTTGAACCAATAAGAACAAGTAAACACAGTAAAGAAAAATGCATGGCATCACCCTTCGTGTTTTTACTCTCAACCTCACCATATAATCAACAGAAATGGCACGACATCACCCTTTGTGCATTAACTCTCATAACATGGCGCGACATCACCCTTCGTGCATTAACACTCACAATATGGCACGGCATCACCCTTCGTTCTTTTAATCTCTCATAACATGGCACGACATCACCCTTGGTGCATTAACACTCTCCCTTACCATAAAACAATGAACAAAAGACAACAGGGAGATAGAAATAACAAGGACAAGTCTTACGTCAACATTTGGTTCCACAATACCAACCTCAATTTTGAAATCAATACTCAATTATCACCAAAATATCCATAAACATGATAAGAACGAGTCAACTTGATTATACTAGTCTAAACATGGATAACATGATCAAAGGAAAGCAATAATTACAAGAAACCGGGTCCCACCCGCATGCTTTAACCTAACCACAATGCATAGGTACTCGTCACCTCACCTATACGTTGTACCCAACATCTAAACATGTAGCAAATAGACAAATAAGTCTTAATCCCTTAAGTTAAGGTTAACCACGACACTTACCTCGCTCCAAAGATCGAACTCAAAGCTCAACCACTGCTTTGCCTTTCAAACAAGCCTCCGAACCAATAGAATCTAGAAATTTACCAATCAAACGATTCAAATTAAGCCTTAGGAGCTACCCACGATTGTAAAGAATTTAATTTAGGTCATTATTGAAATAAGTCAACAAAAGTCAACATCCGGGCCCACTTGGTCCAAACCCAAAATTCAAACCAAAACCCGATAACCCATTCACCCCGAGCCCTGTTATGTAATTTATTTTGGAATCCGACCTCAATTTGAGGTCTAAATCCCCAATTTACCAAATCCCTAATTTCAACCCAGAAATCCCCCAATTCCCACAATGAGAACTCTAGATTTTAGGCTGAAATCTAAGGAAAAGTAGTAAAAGATTAAAAAAAACTAGTTTAGAATCACATACCAATGATTTGGGGAAGAAAAGTTCTTTGGAAAATCGCCTTTAGGGTTCTTGAGTTTGAAAATTTGAAGAATGAATCAAAAATCCTGACTAAGTCATATTTACCCAGCTGCAAATATCGTATTTGCGACCTGGGCTTCGCAAATGCGAATCCCGCAAATGAGAGAAATCCATCGCATTTGCAAAGACTCCCACATTTCTATTATCTTCGCAAACGCGAAGAAATGTTTTCAAATGCGAACTGGGCTGACCGCAAATGCGAAGATTCTCCCCTCCCAGTCCCTATCGCAATTGCGAAGGTTTATTCGCAAATGCGAACTCTAGCCTTCCCAGCTACTCTTCGCAAATGCGATGAGTAGATACTAAATGCGAACCCAACAGTGGTCGCAAATGCGATGATTGACCTCGCAAATGCGAGGTCTTAGGCCTGCAACAAAAATCTTGAACACCAGCTGAGTTCTAAGTCCAATTTTTACTCTGTGGCCTATCTGAAACTCACCCGAACCCTCGAGGCTCTAAACCAAAAGTGCACACAAGTCTAAAAACATAATACAAAATTGCTTGCGCGATCAAATCACCAAAATAACACCTAAAACTACGAATTGAACACCAAATCAAATGAAATTTTCAAGAAAACTTTAAAACTTCTATTTTTCACAACCGGACGTCCGAATCACGTCAAACCAACTCTGTTTCTCATCAAATTTTACAGACAAGTCATAAATATGGTATTGAACCTATACCGGGTTTCGGAACAAAAATACGGATCCGATATCCAAAATTCAAACCTTGGTCAAACATTTCCATTTCATTAAGACTTTTACTTTCAAATTTCGACAAAGTCCGATATCTCGGACTAGGGACTTCCGTTCGATTCCGTGCATACGCCCAAGTCCCAATTCACGATACGGACCCACCGGGACTGTCAAAATACGAATCCGGGTGTGTTTGCTCAAAATGTTGACCGAAGTCAACTCAAATAAAGTTTTTAGGTAAAAATTCTTATTTTTATCAACTTATAACATAAAAGCTTTCCAGAAATACGCCAGACTGCGCACACAAATCGAGAAGGACTAAAATGAGGCTTTTAAGGCCTCGGAACACAGAATTTGGTTCTAAATCTTAAGATGACCTTTTAACTTATCACAATCACGCCATTCATGACTTTTTATACACTATACGTGGGCATAGAGAGATATTTCACACTTGCTATTTGGAAAGAAAATCAAACATCTTATTTATTGTGGAAAGGATTTTTGGAAAAAATTACAATTTTCAAACTATCTCATATTTTCCGACGATTTCGGTAAAAGATTGGGTTTTTACTTATATTCTTGAAAAGCGAAACTATTTTTCGAAAATTGTGGAAAACCTGAGCATTTTATCTCTAAGTTACTTCCTTATTTATATGCTATATATTGTTATGCATTGTTGTTGGCTACTGGTGTTGGACCCGACCATGTTCCAGCTCGTCACTACTTTCAACCTAAGTTTAGGTCTGTTACTTATTGAGTACGTGGGATCGCTTGTACTCATACTACACTTCTGCACATTGCGTGCAGATGTTGGCTGTTGTTGCTGATGTGTTCGATGGCAGCTGCATTTGAAGATGTCCTGCGTCCCTGTTGTAGCTGCCTCTTGTTCATGGTAGCCTTAGATTTATAAAACTCTGTTTATGTACTTTTCAAATAGAAGACGCATTTACTTCATATCAACTTTGTAAACTCTATTCTTAGAAGCTCATGATTTGTACTACCAGTCCTTGGGGAATGTATAAAATTCAGTTAGCTTCTCTATTTAATTGTATGATTGACTTCATTGGAATTGGATAATTGTTAGTTGGCTTACCTAGCGGGTTGGGTTAGGTGTTATCACGACTAGTGCATTTTGGGTCGTGACAGATTGGTATTAGAGCTCTAGGTTCATAGGTTCTACAAGTCATGAGCAAATATCTAGTAGAGTCTTGCATCGGTATGATGACGTCCATACCTATCTTCGAGAGGCTACAGAGCATTTAGGATATACTTCCCATATTTCTTTCCTTATCGTGCGGCATCGATTCAACTTGAAGCGTAATCCTTTGAATTCCTTCCACGCATTCGTATGTGCACATGAGCGCTCGGTATCAGCTGTGCATCGATGGCTTATGATTCCAGGAATGATGTGCGAGATGTGATTTCAGTATGCTGATGATGGGCTAGTCTGGAGGACTTGAGGCTGGGTTTTGACTGTAGCTTAAGCATAGAGATGTTGATTATGTAAGCATGTACTTTTGGATTTATATGTCCGATAATGTCCCTATTAGTGGAATTTGTGGCTGGATGGCTATGTGATGAGTATGATGTGACTAGTGGATTTTGTATCGTGACAGCACTAATAAATAAAAGTATAAGGACAAACATCCTAAATATCAGACTATATTTACCACAATATATTTTCTTGCACGAACAACTGTATGTTGCACTTTCAAGAGGGATATCAAGACCGACAACAAGAATTCTGGTTAGGCAGAGCAACCAACGCATTAGGAGGAAACATACACAAAAAAATATTGTCCACAAAGAAGTGTTCGTTAAGATACCATCACATTAAATACTTTTAAACTCTAATATATAATTATCTAACTAACATAACAAAATTGATCGTTTGTGTAAGTTTTGATGATGTACTTTTTTAAATTCATGTATTATACTAATATAATAATATTTTTCGGCATTTAGATGATTGTTGTATATTTATGCATAAAATTTCTCTCATTAATTAAATTTTATTGTTCCTTCATATAAATAAATATTTAAATCATCACGTGCATTATTAACGTGCAACGCACATTCATAGATACTAATACAAGATAAGAGAGCTTATAAAGTAAATTAACTTGTTCAATGTCACATACATAATTAATTTAGCATAAAATAATTTAAGATGAACTAGGAAATTATAAATATTTTCAGCATCTGCCTTTGCATAATAAGCAAAATAATGTTAGATTTCACGCATTGATGGATGAACACACACTTGCACCAGTACACACGTCACACTGTGACAAAGAACACAAGATATGCAAGAACAAAAACTAAGCAACAGAAAATAATACAATCAGTTGCTGTTACAGGGTTTCGATATCTTGACCTGCATAAAACATTAAACCCGCACAACCATCCATCCACAAAATTATCTTTGCTCAAAGGTTTTCAAATATTATTATAGCAGATTAGCAGAATTTATCCTATATAAAATACCAAAAAAAATTCGATGATACGCTTTATTCGAACCTCCTGACCTTATGTGGGTCCGCCCCCGATAGAGAAGAGGCACCAAAGTTTCTCCTCATTTAATCTAAAATTAAGTATTGCAACAAATGAGGTTTTCTTTTAAAATCAAACAGATGTCTCAAATGCATGTTTTTTATTTTTTTAAGGCCAAATACATAAGCAGTCCCCTAAATTTGTCTTACTTTTCCATTTAGATATTTGAACTTAATCTTGTACCTATTGAATACTTAGTACCCGTTTGGATTGACTTTTTTTAAGTGCTTTTTAACCAAAAATAACTTTTGAGCTATTTTGTAGTGTTTGGTTAGAGTAAAAAAATGTTTTTAAGCACTTATTTTTAAGCTAAAATGACAAAAACAAGCCAAAAGTCAAAAGCTAAAATTCCTAACTTATGGCTTAAAAGCTATTTTGACTTAAAAGCCACTTAAATTAAGCCCATCCAAACGGGCTCTTAAACTCCTCCAAAAGTGTGTCAATTAGACACATTTTGCTGACATGGCAAAGTGTGTGGTTTCCACTCTCTTTGAGCGAGTGGAGTATCCAAAAAAATGGTTAATTCAGTTTTTTTCTTTGTTTTCTTTCTCTTTCTCTTTTTCCATTTTTTTAAAGAAACTTTTCCTTCGGTTTCTGCTTGAAGGTGAATCCAATCGCCGGAAGTTTTCAGAA
Organism: Nicotiana attenuata; assembly: GCF_001879085.1. Classification (NCBI taxonomy): domain Eukaryota; kingdom Viridiplantae; phylum Streptophyta; class Magnoliopsida; order Solanales; family Solanaceae; genus Nicotiana; species Nicotiana attenuata. The sequence continues at coordinate 36,684 of NW_017670997.1, read as the reverse complement.
AACCGAATTCTTACGTCCCACAAAGAACACTCTGGAAAAAACCTTAGAGAAATTTGTTTTTTTTTTTATGATGAAAACAAACCCCAGCAAAATTCTATTTTCAGTGTTTGAAATCAATAAATTAAAGGCTCAGTCAAACATTAAAATAGATGAATTTCTAGCCGAAAGCAACACTTTTTCTCCTATCGAAAGATCAGAATTTTCATTAACCAAATATTAAGAGAAAGGCCATTGAAGTTTTTAATTTAAAAAAAAAAAAAGGATCTCCAGCTTCTCAATTCAACACAAAATCGAGATACATTACCCAAAATCTCAATAAAAAGGTCATATGCTCATAGAAAGAAGGGGAGGGTACACGTCAGGGGCAAAAGATATAAGGCAAGATATGAAGGAACAGAACCACCATGGATGACTGGCTTTTGCAAGTTATAGAATTTTAAGGAAGAAGGGGAGGGAGGGGGGTTGGGGTTTGGGGTTGGGGGGGGGGGGGGGGGAGTTTTTTGACGCCATAGTCAGTTAAAGAGCTTTTTGGTTCTTTCCCCTTAAAACTTTTTTCTTTTATTTCTCATTATTAATTATTAATTTGGGTCAAAATCCATGTGTTACTGTCTCATTGGTTCTTTTTGCCACGTCCGCCGCGTGTGAAGTGCACACATTTATATTTTGGCAAGTCTCAGCAAAATGTGTCTAATTGATACACTTTTGGAGGAGTTTAAGTATTCAATAGGTACAAGCTTGAGTTTAAGTGTCTAAATGGAAAAGTGGAACACGTTTAGGGGGCTATGTAGGTATTTGGCCTTTTTTTAACCCTTCTCTAATTAGTGTTGGACTTTAAGCCATTGGGCTTTAAAGTAGAAGAAGTGTGAATTGGAAATGGAGAAAAATTGAAAATTTGAAGAAGTGAACTTTTGTCTTGCACTTTGTCCCTCATTGGTGAGGGACAACCACATTTGTGTGCTTATATATAGAATCACTTCTTAAAGCTCTTAAAAGGAGTTGAAGAGAATGAACCCTCGCGCCGTCGTCGTCGCTCGCTCGGCTCGGCTTTGGCTTTGGCAGAACCTTGCTGAAGGTTCAGAGGGCCTCTCTGGCCGCGGTTCTGCTGCGGCCAGAAAGCTTCTCTGACCGCGGTTCTGCCGCGACCGCGGTAGAACCGCGGCAGGCAGCGTATTTTTCTGAAAAGTCACCTTTTTCAGACACCTCTTCTGATAATTGCCTATAAATTCTGAGGCAAGGCTCCATTTTCTACGCACGAAAAATACTCCAGAACTTCTTTCTTTCTGAATATACTGCATTCTAATTCGCAGTCTCTCTCTCTCAAATTCGTAAGTGTGATTTTGCTTCGTTCTTTAAGTTCGTTGGTATCCTGCAGTTTGTATTGCCACTGTTGCAAGAAGGTTTATTCCGTTTTATCCTGGGAGGATTTAATCCATTACCTTGGCAACGTGTTAGGGGGTTAAAATTCCTTAAGGACACACAAGCAAATTGTGGACTCGGAATATTTCTTAAACTCTTCTGTTTTTCCAGTTTCTTTTATTTTTCTAACAGTTTTTTGTGTTTTAACACAGTAGCGCGTACAAGCTTAAGGAATTTTAATACTAACGTTTCTGTGTTGAAACATATATTAAACTGTTATTCATATTTTGTATACTGTTTTGGAGACTAAAGCCTTCGTGCTTCTACTCCAATAATTGTTCTGTCCGGTTTAAAGTATATAAAAACTTTACCGGAATAATAAAACGTACGGGCTGTCCGGTTTAAAGTATATAAAAACTTTAACGGAATAATAAACGTACGGGTTTGAAGTATATAAAAACTTCACCATTGTTACGTGTTGTATGTTTGGTTTGATATTTAGTTTGAAGATATCAAAACTTCACTGATTTAACAAAGTTCTGTATTGTTTTCAACTTTACAGAAATATGACGAATGAAAACCAAACTAATGGAAGTGTTGTGGGAACGGGTGCTACTGTTACGAGTGTTGCTGCCTCGTCAAGCCGTTCTACTCCTGCTCATGCTATGGCACCAGCAGAAAAACCCGGAAAGTTTTCCGGAATAAAGAAAGCTTTTGGACCAAAGAATTACCCAAGCAAGAAAAAGTTCAAGGGTAATTACCACAACTGTGGAAAATCTGGGCATAAGGCCGTGGATTGTCGTGCACCAAAGAATGATGTACAAAAGAAAAGGAAGAAGAAAAATCAAGCAAACATGGTTGAAAATGTTGAAGACATGGAGGACGTGTGTGCCATGTTGTCTGAATGCAACTTGGTAGGAAATCCTAAAGAATGGTGGATAGATTCTGGAGCCACCCGCCATGTTTATGCTAACAAGGAGTTATTTTCTTCTTATGCCCCCGCAGGACCCGACGAGACAATTTTCATGGGAAATTCGTCTACAGCCAAAATTGAAGGAGTTGGCAAGATTGCGTTGAAGATGACGTTGGGAAAAATAGTGACTCTAAACCAAGTCCTCCATGTTCCAGAAATTCGCAAGAATCTTGTTTCTACCTCACTTCTTGTCAAGAATGGATTCAAATGTATTTTTGTTTCTAATAGTGTTGTACTAAGTAAGAACGATTTGTATGTAGGAAAAGGTTACCTAAATGAGGGCCTTTTTAAGCTAAAAGTAATAGCAGTTCCTATCAATAAAGTGAATGCTTCTTCTTACTTGCTTGAGTCAAACACTTTATGGCATTCGCGTTTAGGTCACGTAAACTTCAAAACATTGCGAAAGATGATAAATCTAGAAGTATTGCCAAAATTTGATTGCATTAATTCTAAATGTCAAATATATGTGGAATCAAAGTATGCTAAGCATCCTTATAAGTCCGTTGAAAGGAATTCAAGTCCTTTAGACTTAATTCACACAGATATTTGCGACATGAAGTCTACACCATCTCACGGTGGGAAAAAGTATTTTATTACTTATATTGACGATAACACGAGATACTGCTATGTTTATTTACTTAATAGTAAAGATGAGGCAATTGATGCTTTCAAGCAATACAAGAGTGAAGTTGAAACGCAACTAAACAAAAAGATCAAAATGATAAGAAGTGATAGGGGTGGCGAATATGAATCTCCTTTTGAAGAAATATGTTTGGAAAATGGCATTATTCACCAAACAACTGCCCCTTACTCTCCACAATCTAATGGAATTGCGGAGCAGAAGAATCGAACGTTGAAGGAGATGATGAATGCATTGCTAATAAGTTCTGGCTTACCACAGAACTTGTGGGGGGAAGCTATACTTACAGCTAACCGAATAATCAACCGTGTACCTCATAGTAAAACACAATCCATTCCTTATGAGAAGTGGAAAGGAAGGAAGTCTGGCTTGAAATACTTCAAAGTGTGGGGGTGCTTAGCTAAGGTACAAGTTCCTAAACCTAAAAGGGTTAAGATAGGTCCAAAAACGGTTGATTTTGTGTTTATTGGATATGTAACCAATAGCAAGGCATATCGTTTTCTGGTTCATAAATCAGAAAATCCTGAGATTCACGTTAATACGATAATAGAATCAGATAATGCTGAATTCTTTGAAACTATTTATCCGTATAAAAAGGAAAGTGAAGTGACCTGCCAAAAGTCAAAACGACTTCGGGAGGAAATAATAGATGATATGCCTAATGAAGAAAATCCGAGAAGAAGTAAACGTCAAAGGACATCTACTTCATTCGGTCCAGATTTTCTGACTTTTCTGTTAGAAAATGAGCCTCGTACCTTCAAGGAAGCAATGTCTTCCTCAGAGGCACAATATTGGAAAGAAGCTGTCAATAGTGAAATAGAATCCATATTGAGCAACCATACTTGGGAATTGGTTGATCTTCCTCCAAGTAACAAAACATTGGGTTCTAAATGGATTTTCAAGAAGAAAATAAAAGACGATGGTACTATTGACAAATACAAGGCAAGACTTGTTGTCAAAGGATTTAGACAACGAGAAGGTCTTGACTATTTTGACACATACTCGCCGATAACAAGAATTACATCCATTCGGATGCTAATAGCGTTAGCCGCCTTGTATGGTCTTCAAATCCATCAAATGGATGTAAAAACAGCCTTCTTAAATGGTGATCTTGAGGAAGAAATTTACATGAACCAACCTGAAGGGTTTGTGGTTCCGGGAAAAGAAAAGAAGGTGTGTAGACTTGTTAAGTCTCTTTATGGACTAAAACAAGCACCCAACAATGGCATGCGAAATTTGACCAAACAATGTTGTCAAATGGTTTTAAGATTAATGAATGTGATAAATGTGTTTACATTAAGAACGTTCCAAATCATATAGTCATTGTTTGCTTATATGTTGATGATATGCTAATAATGAACAAAGACATTGCCGACATTCAAGCTACTAAACGCATGCTTGCTAGTAAGTTTGATATGAAAGACTTAGGAGTTGCCGATGTAATTCTAGGAATTAAAATCCAGAGGACTCCTCAAGGTCTAGCTTTGTCTCAATCACATTACGTGAAAATGGTACTTGAAAAATTCAAACATTTGGAATTTAGAAGTGCAAGAACTCCAATTGACTTAAATCATCATCTTATAAAGAATAAAGGTGAAAGTACGTCTCAATTGGAGTATGCTCGTGTGTTGGGAAGCTTAATGTACATCATGAACTGTACACGACCTGATATAGCTTGTGCGATAAGTAAACTTAGTCGATTCACAAGTAATCCCAACAAACATCACTGGGTAGCAATGAAACGAGTTCTGGGATATTTGGAATATACCCAAGACTACGCTTTGCACTACAATAAATATCCTGCGGTTATCGAAGGATATAGTGATGCAAATTGGATAACCGGCTCAACAGAAACAAAGTCCACAAGTGGATATGTTTTTACTGTTGGTGGAGGAGCAGTATCTTGGAAGTCTTCCAAACAAACGTGCATTGCTCGCTCTACAATGGAATCAGAGTTTATAGCTTTGGATAAAGCCGGTGAAGAAGCTGAATGGCTTCGAAATTTTTTAGAAGACATTCCGTTCTGGCCAAAACCTTTGGCTCCTATTTGCATACATTGCGATAGTGAGGCTGCAATAGGACGGGCAGGGAGCGTTATGTATAACGGAAAGTCTCGTCATATACGACGAAGACATAACACCGTTAGACAACTACTTTCTAGTGGAATTATCACTATTGATTATGTAAGATCAAAGGATAATGTGGCGGATCCGCTTACAAAAGGCTTAACTAGAGAGGGAGTTGAGAAATCATCTAAGGGAATGAGACTATGGCCGAGGACAAGTCAACATGGCGGTAACTCTACCTAGAATTTTGGATGTTCCGAGATCTAGGTTCAAGGAGCTCAAACAAAGTTGTGATTGACCGGTTCAACATTGTCAAAATAAAATCTTCGGTCCATTCTCGTAATGAAGACAATGTTCAGTAACAAGGATATAACTTTACACGTTCTTTAATGATTACCTAAGTTTGATGAGGTATTTATCAAATAGTGTCAATCTAAAGAATTACACGTTTAGGAATCACCTATGTAAGTGTGAAGTGGAAGCCGCTTCAATGAGAATTCTGTAAGGCCAATTCTCTACGCACTTATGAAACAAGGCGGTGTTCATGGCTAAAACGAACACAACAATGAGAACCAAAAGACGGTTAAGGGTTGGTTGTGTGACATATGGTTGTCTAGGTATACACTAAAGTTCGACGGTTCAAAGATATCAAATCTACCGATTGACCGAGTATATCCGACATATGTTCACTACGGAAAGTTCAAAGGGAAACCTACTTATCCAGATGTAATTAATCCTTACTTGCAAAATCACATAGCTTTCATCTATGATCTTTCTTGATACAGCCATTCCCATTCATGTGGGGGATTGTTGGACTTTAAGCCATTGGGCTTTAAAGTAGAAGAAGTGTGAATTGGAAATGGAGGGAAATTGAAAATTTGAAGAAGTGAACTTTTGTCTTGCACTTTGTCCCTCATTGGTGAGGGACAACCACATTTGTGTGCTTATATATAGAATCACTTCTTAAAGCTCTTAAAAGGAGTTGAAGAGAATGAACCGTCGTCGTCGCTCGCTCGGCTCGGCTTTGGCTTTGGCTTTGGCTTTGGCTTTGGATTTGGATTTGGATTTGGATTTGGATTTCTCAAATGATCGATCGATAAGATTATTTTTTGGACAAAATTTATTTAATTATTTAATAATTAATTAAATGCCAAATCACTGCTGAAAATACGCCAGAACCTTGCTGAAGGTTCAGAGGGCCTCTCTGGCCGCGGTTCTGCCGCGGCCGCGGTAGAACCGCGGCAGGCAGGTTCAGAAAGCCTCTCTGACCGCGGTTCTGCCGCGACCGCGGTTCTGCCGCGACCGCGGTAGAACCGCGACAGGCAGCGTATTCTTCTGAAAAGTCACCTTTTCCAGACACCTCTTCTGATAATTGCCTATAAATTCTGAGGCAAGGCTCCATTTTCTACGCACGAAAAACACTCCAGAACTTCTTTCTTTCTGAATATACTGCATTCTAATTCGCAGTCTCTCTCTCTCAAATTCGTAAGTGTGATTTTGCTCCATTCTTTAAGTTCGTTGGTATCCTGCAGTTTGTATTGCCACTGTTGCAGGAAGGTTTATTCCGTTTTATCTTGGGAGGATTTAATCCATTACCTTGGCAACGTGTGAGGGGGTTAAAATTCCTTAAGGACACACAAGCAAATTGTGGACTCGGAATATTTCTTAAACTCTTCTGTTTTTCTAGTTTCTTTTATTTTTCTAACAGTTTTTTGTGTTTTAACACAGTAGCGCGTACAATTAGGAGGATCTATAAAGTTTTCACACTTTCCCTCTAGTGTGACTCGAACCCATGACCTAACGGTGGTGCTTCTACCAACCTCACTTGTCCAAATGCAGGTTAAGTACTAAATTCAGAGCCAAGAAAAAGTAAATTATGGTTTACATGCTCTGGGCTTGGAATTCTATAAAATAATATGTGGTGCCAAAGCTGATGACATTAATGAAATATCTAGGTGTCTTGACTTGAAAGATCAGTAAAATGGAAACCTAGGCTGGTCCAACTTCAAATATTTAGGGTTTGTTTGGTTCACTTATTAGTTATGCGACGATTATAAAGCAAAATTATTTATGTAGTGATTAATCATAAATGAATTGTATAGGGTAATTAACAATGAAAGAATTGTTATACATAAGTTACTTACTTTAAAATGATATTTTTATCTTTTAATATTTAATTCCTTTGTTGCTGATATGCATATTCTTATTTCACATTCTATCTCCAATAAAATAGTGCATAAATTATTGCATTTCTTAATCTGACAATTATTTAATATACCAACCAAATATTGTATTAGTTATGCGGTAATTTATAATTATATTTTTCTTATACATCAAATCAAATATTATATTATTTTATTTGAGATTAGTTGGTTCAATACCACAAGTAAACCACCATGCATAATGTATAAACTTTATTGTTATAGTGACATATATCTACCACATTGTCAGCTGATGGATACCACATATATATGTCTGTCTCTCTTTGGTTGATAACAAGAAACTGAAAACAAATTATTGGAAAAGGCACCAAAAAGGAAGATGAAAAAGAAAACTTTATCCTAAAATTTCCACCTTTTTGGCATCTGTAAGGAATTACGGATAGATCCTTTTTCCTTTGAAAGAGAAAGGTACCTTGGCTCTTTTCTTCCACAAAAATTCTAGTCTATCTGCAAAAAATATGAGGGACCTGCCATGTCCTGTGTTATTCTTTTCTATAATAATAATGTTCAATATATAGTCAATTTTCTCTTTTTCCCCAGTAGCTGTTTTTGCATTTGTTGGACCCTCATACTCTACCTAACATAATGTTATCCTAAAAAATATCATAATTTGTGGCTGAAGTTCAAATACTTGGTAGTGATGACTATGGAAACGGATTTTGTTTTTGTGAGTCTTGTACACTTGTGTCAGCAGCAGCCAATAAATACTTATTCTAGCCGGATATTTATATCAAACTAAGAAATTTAAGCTTGACAGTTAAAAATTAAAGTGAGAATATATAACTTAAAAAGGGCAGCCTGATGCACAAAGCATCCCGTTTTCACACAGGATCTGGGAAGTGTCGCACCCCTAGGGGTGTGATATAAACAGCCTACCCTAATGCAAGCATTAATAGTTGCTTCCACAGTTCGAACCCGTGACCCATAGGTCACACGGAAACAACTTTACCGTTGCTCCAAGGCTCCCTTTCAGAACACTTATCACTTATCTATTGTTAAATAAAATGTTTGCATGAAAAACACGAATTCTTTATTAGTTTGATATAAAAAAAACCAGGTATGAATAAGTTTTCTGATGCAGCCTGTCAAGGAATGTGGGGGAAGTCTAGTAATTTGTAATTTTTGTGGAAATCCTTTGTTGAGAAATATGTTATTAACCTACCACTAACAAATTTCAGTGAAATTTGTATAAAGACTGAATTTTTTTCCTTTCTGAAGCACCTTTGATGCTCTTTACTGTCAATTTTAAGTACTGAAACTAACCATAATATAGGAGTTTGTAATATGTTCATGAATAGTTAATTTCCTTCAAGATAAGTGAATCATTACAAGAACTACGAAGACCATAATTACAAGGATAAACCTATCACAAATATAATGGAAATATCCACAATAAAACTATCAATATCAGAAGTCAGTTAAAACTTCATATATAATATCTCAAAGCAAAGAATATTCCAGATTTACCATTGCAGATTCTTCAGCTACATCTTATTTTCTCTGTGTATTAGAACTCTACAGGTTTATGTACAAAGTACAAATACTGCAAAACTATAAATGCTTATATTTTTGAACAACTAACTTATGTTGCTACCAAAAATTAGCTGCTGCACTAACATCAGTGACACTGTTTCTGCTTCCTTGCGAACGAGTTAACGCGAAATTGAGTCTCATTGTGTGCTCTCGCGGAAATTAAGCGATCTAGACAAGGCTGCTGGATTCGCTTGCAGGACGAAAGAAGCATCAGATTCACGGTTTCTATGATCAGCTTTTGTATTAAAGGCTTTGAGGAGTCTTGCCCCACGAACCGAATCAATCTTCTCATTCTTGATACCCAATGTTGACCATATAGAGCTTTTCGCCGCTTCCTTTGGATCATCAATCCTTAGTGTCTTAGGAATCAGTACACATCTCTCTCCTTCTCTTTCCCGAGGATGCTTTCCTAATGTCGGTGAACCAGGACCGGTGTTATGGACCGATTGATCAGAGGATAGCCACCGTACGTTCCAGGAGTTTGCTACGGTGCATCCCCAGTAGGCTGGTGCTGGATAGAATGATACTGGAAAGCCAGAATAAGGCCACGGAGCGCCTTGTAAGTACGGTACTTGAGGATGAAATGCCTGAAAATTTTTCCAATCATGTGTACTAGAATAGTTTTCTTTCTCAGTTAAAACTGAAGATGTACTACAAACTCCATTTGATTGATCATTCCCAGCCATGGAATCACAAAGGGGTTCATCTGATCCAAATGTTAGGACAATCCCGTTCGCCCTTAAAGCAGGAAGATGCATTCCATAATTTGAAGTGGAAGAACTTTTGTGCTTGCGACGGCCAGAACCAACAGGCACATTCCTCATTGTTCCACCAGCAGTCCAATATCTTTGGCAATTCTTGCAAAAATAACGAGGCTGGTTTACGTTGTAATTGTTATAATAACAGAACTTTGTTTCCATGCTATTACATCGCGGACATGGAACTAATTTGTCAGGCTTCTTTAGTGTCTTTTCCTGATCACTCGAATCTTCCTCCTCAACAGATTTTGGCGATAGTGTTTCTTTATCCGCATCATGTATCTTGAGTTCATCACTTAAACCGGATGATGTTTCTGGTTCAACCAACGAGTCTACAGTTGGATCGACAAGTTCATTATCTTGTTTGCTTTGTGTAAATTCTCCTTTTGAAGTGATCTGGTCAGATGAAAAGAAAACAAAAGGTTAATTTGAGCTCTCTCACAACAAATGAAAACTATTCGTCACCGATAAGATGATAAATTATTATCTTAGCACAAGCAATAAGGAATTAATCAAAATCCATTAACAGGCCATTAAAACTCTCAATATGTCACTGTAGAAATTTCTTTTTTCTAACCTTCATTTTATTTTTCCCTTTTGGTAAAGAAGAAGATCTAACAGTGAAATACTATGAGTTTTGCAGAAGCAGTCTAAGGGCTATTAAACAAAATTGGCTGGACTACCCTAGCAGGGGAAAATATACCACAACAACTACGTCTTGATCTTAAACAAGTTGCGGTCGGCTATATAAACTCTCACTGACCATGTTTCTCCGTTTAAATTCATCTCAGGCCAGCAGGGGAGCCCTAAATGAGATTTTCCTGAAGTTCAAAACCTCAGTCTGACTCCCAAATGGTACCAAACTAGCTCCCAAAACATAAAATTCCTAAATTCCAATAGACAAAATGATGAAAAAGCTAGTTTTACATTTCCATTTTAGTCTATGATATCAAGAAAGATTGACGACAACAACAACAACAAACCATCACACAAATAGGGTCTAGGGACGATAGTGTGTACTCAGACCTCGAGACTGTTTCTGGTAGACCCTCGGCACAATGAAAGAAGATATATCCATAAAGATTGAATTTTTTCCCCAAATAATAAACAGCAACATACTAAAAAAAGTGATCTCAATTGAGTCAATTCCATTTTCATTAAACTCATCATATATTTGTAAACAATATGGTGAAAGCAGACTCAAATATAAACTTTGTGACATATAGAAAAACTCAAAATCTTTTTACCTTATCTTCATTTGAAGCAGTTGAAGTTGAATATGACGAGCTTTTTCGATTCCATAGACCTCTTTCCTGTGTCAAACCAATCGTTTGACCAAACAGCTTAATCTCAGGGTCTCGAACTTCTGACATTCCAATTACTTAGAATTCTTCTCTGTTCTGTTTCTTGATATTGGTTTTTTATTTTGTGGTTTCTTCTAATAATTTGAAGGTTGAAAGATGGTAACAAATATTTATCTTCTTGTTTTGTTTCTTTGATGGTTGGTGTCTTATAGTTTGGACTTTGGACTACATACAGAGGAAAAAGAAAAGAAAAAGGGGTTTTAGAGTGGGGGGTGGGGGTGACACGTCAATAAAGGGAAAGGATTTAGAGCCACAAGTTTGTATGTGGCAATGAGGAAATCTTAATTTGCTTTGTTTGAGGGGGTAGAACGGTTTTGTTCTTTCCAAGTGTGTGTGGTTTGTTTGCTGTTTTTTTGATTCCGTACCGAACCAAAACAATAAAGTTGCCTTAAAATAAAAAGAAAAAAAGGTGAGTGCTTTTTGTACTATTTTTTCCCTTTCCTTTTTGTCCATGTCAGCAGCACTTTCCCAATTTGACGATGCCTTAATAGATATGCCCTAACCCTAATTCTGATTTATTTTGTCCTTCCCCACTCCCTAAATACAATTTGAGGCGAATTCGAAATTGAATATTATGAATTTTAGTTCGGGATTCTATCACAATAAATATATATAATTAGTTAGCGATTGAGAATATGAGGATTATTGGAGCAGTACAGGGAGAGAAAGAGAGACTTACACATAGTATTTATTGACCGGAAAAAGCATACGACAAAGTCCCTAAGGAGATTTTATGGAGATGCTTAGAGGCTAGAAGTATACATGTGGCATATATTAGGAAATTAAGAACATATAAATGGGGCCAAAACCCGAGTTAGAAAAGTGGGTGGAGAGTTTGAGCACATCCCGTCTTGATGGGGTCGCATCAAGGATCAGTCGTTAGCGCGTTTTTATTTGCTTTAGTGATGGATGTATTGACACAGCATATTTAAGGGGAGGTCCATAATTAATAAGTGTTATTTGCTGATGATATAGTAATTATTGACGAGACACGAAACGGGGTTGATACTAGGTTGGAGGTTACAGACAGACACTAGATTCTAAAGAGTTCGGGTTGAGCATGACTAAGATGGAATACATGGAGTGCAAGTTCAGTGACGTAACTCAGGAGGTAGATGTGGAAGTGAGAATTGATATGCAAGTCATTCCTAAGAAATGTAGTTTTAAATATCATGGGTCCATAATCCAAGGAAATAAAGAGATTATGATGATGTCTCACACCGTATTGGAGTGGTGTGGATGAAATAGAGGCGCACATCAATATTCTGTGTGATAAAAATGTGCCAGTAAGACTTAAAGGTAAGTTTTATAAAGTGGTTGTTCGACCTATCATGTTGTACGGGGCGAAGGTTTGGCTAGTTAAGAACCTTCAGCTTAGAAGATGCAAGTTGTAGAGATAAGCATGTAGAGATGGATGTGTGGGCATATAGAAGGGATATGATTAGGAACAAAGTTATTCGAGATAAGCTGGAGGTGGCTCCCATGGTTGACGATGGTTCAAGCATGTGAAAAGGAGATGCACAGATGCCCTAGTGAGCAGGTGTGAGAGATTGGCAATTGTGGGTCTAAGGAGAGATGGGGAAAGGCCGAAGAAGTATTGGGCGGAAGTGATTAAACAAGATATGGTGTGTCTTCAGCTTATCGAGGATATAACCCTAAATAGAAGGATTTGGAGTTCGAGGATTGGGGTAGAACGTTAGTAGGTTGCCGAATTTGGCACACCGTCTCTGCAAGCAACATCATTTTATTTTCGCAGTATTGTATCCTCTGACATCGATTAATACGTGTAGTTACTATTGCTTGGTTGTCCTATTGCTTTACTTTTTTTGTTGCTATTGTTACTGTACTTGTTTTCAGTAGTCTCAACATGACTTCTTAATTCACTTCTGTTTTTCTTTTTCTAATCTGTTGTTAATATGCTTTTCTTAAGTCTCCGGAAACAACCTATTTACCTCCACAGGGAAACAACCTATTTACCTCCACAGGGAAAGGATAAGGTGTGTATACACACTACCCTTTCAAGACCCCACTCTGTGAGAATACACCAGACATGTTAGTTGTTATTGTAAGTGCAAATTTGAGGATTGAGCGAGAGTTCAAATTCAAAGTAGACTTTTGTGAAAAGCGGATAAAAAAGTATTCCTCCACTCCTTTTACTTCTGATATATCCATTGAAAAAACTATTGTATTTGAGAGTATTAATCTGACTAAATTATTCTTATACAATAATAATATATCCAGTGTAATCTCATATAGTGATATTTAGGGAGGGAAATATGTACGCAGAGCTACTTTTGCGAGAGTAGAAAAGTTATTTTCAATAGATTCTCGGCTTCAGGAAAAATATTAGCATAACAATAACAAAAAAGGAATACGATAATGCAGAAGCCGTGAAATGAAAGAGTAAATTACTCTTATATCTTCCTTATATGAGTTTAATGATTGTATGCCTTTCTAGAATAGCAGGAGTTGTTTTCTTTCTTTATTTTATCAAATGACTAAAATTTTAGAATTAATTTTTCAGATAAAGTGTCAAATAAAATAATCAAAATAAATATGTTGTTGAAGCGATCAAGTCGATACTAAAAATTAGCTTCTTGTTCCATGTGAGTCGTCAATTTCTATTGATTAAGCCATCCATGTTAAAGACTTGTGTCCATCATAAACATAAACTTACTCCAGAAAATAAAAAGACATAAACTTAATGGAAAAAGTAGTTGAGTATATAACAGAATCATATACTAGCATATGATTTAATAGGATATTTGATAAAGAACTTAGAAAAGTTGCTTTATTTGTTTTGACACTTTGTCTGGCTAAAATGGTCGTACTAAGTCATGAAGAAAAAGCATTTGACAGTAACTCCTCAAATTTGTCCAAAAATTGATAGGTTGAAATTGAATTACTGAAAAACAAAAAAGAAACTGGACTACAGAAATAAACCATGATAATAGATGTTTGGACAATATTTGATTAAATTATAAAAAAGAAAGAGTATTTGAATTTTGAAATTTTAAAAGACTCCGTGTTGTATTTGGAATCCTATCATCAGTATTTCATATACAGAAGTTTAGTATTTTCGTATACTGATATTCATTTTTAAGTAGAATTTTAAAATATCAGGAACAAATAAAATATTCACAAGTACTGCTACATTTCAGTACTTATAATACTGAAATATTATTTAATTAGATGAAATATGTGGACTTTTCAATATGAGGGGCAGGCCAATCGACAATTACAGCACGTGATAGTGGGTTCACGTTAGGGTGTTCGTTGGTCGGTACGGTACGGTATTTAGATATTTCGGTTCGGTATTTTTGGTATTCGGTTTCGTAAAATACTATACCAATACCGTCCCTAATTAAATTTGGTAAGGTCCGATTTTTCTCCTTTTGGTTTCGGTTTATTCGGTTCGATAATTTCGGTTTATTCGGTTTAAATACTAACTAGTGCATAGAGTTATAGATGGAAATATTCTTAATTAATGTACTCAAAAGTACAAAATTAAAAACGTTTGTTGACAAAAATTTTGTCTAAAACCAACAAATACCAACCTATAGAGAGAAAACTTAGAGAAATATCTTGTTATTTGATTAGAGTTAATTGATGAACTTAGAAAATAAAGAAAAGTAAAATTTTAGATTTCTTATATTTATGTTATAATTAATAAAATGTGTATTGTGTAATATAATATATATTTCGGTACGGTATCAGTATTTTAGTATTTCATTTTAAAATACCAAATACCACTTAAACCAAATACCTTATCGAATATCAAAATATCAAATACTGAATACCAAATTTTTAATTTCAATATGATAATTCGATATTTACCAAATTATGCACACCCTAGCTCACGTGAAAAACCCAGCCAACAGAGAGGAACGCAGCTGCCACTTCAGCATTTCAGATAGAATGTTGTGGGACCCGGTCATCATAAAAGTAAAGTGAAAATCACTGACACGTGTAGCACAGACAACCATCTACCTTTGTTGTACCCGTTCTTCGAAGAATCTAATGTTTTTCGTGGCTGTCGTTTGCCCATCAGGCAGCTGTCTAGATATTTTATTTATTTTTCTTGGTTTACAGATAAGAATAGGGATCCTCGTATCTTTTTCTTTTATCCAGTGCTCGCTTTTCATTTTCTTAACTATTCTTTTTCCCCTTTGGAATTTTTTCCACTAGTCAGTCCCTTCTCCTTTTTTATTATCACGAAAAAGATGTCACTCCTTTGGTGCCTTTGTTAATTCTTCCACTTGCATATATAGAGTAGAATTAATACATGGAAGCAATTCCTACAACCCATCTTGATTATCTTAGAATTAATTCTTCCACTTGCTCATATGTTATATCTTCCTCTTACTTCATCTGGTTCAGTTTATCTGACATTATTTTCTTGTATTTAAAAAAAAATTCTCGATTTGAAAGAAGTTTAACTTATAAAAAAGTTTTTATTTTATCCCTAATGATAAGTTCTATATTCATATACATATTATTGCATGTTTAAAAATATTACAAATTTCAAAAGCTATAAATATATTATGACCAAAAATTTTAAAAGTATTTAATTTTCTTAACTTCGTATTCAATCAAATAAGTTCACATAGAATGAAACGGAAGTAGAAATAGTTAACTGGGAAGTTGAGAGGCAAAACTAATTAGTACTATTATTGTTAGGAAATTTTTTAAAATTGAAAGAAGTGATAATACAAGTTGAGACTTGATGATGCAGTAGGCCCTCAAGTTCTGACTTTCTACCGATAAATGCATTTCCCTTTCAATTTCTTATGTACTATGTCCAATATTAGTCTTGATATGTCTATCTGATGATGTTTGCTTTAATTTAACCGATTATATTTAGCTTTTAGGTTCACATCTTGGTTTAGAAATACTCTTTTTTAGCTACTCGTATTTGCTTAATTTGAGACATCTAATTTCTTCTTTCTCATTCTTCTGGTCCCTATCGTCTGTAACCATCAATGGAGCTTTTCTTTGTCCCTATATTTTTACCATTTTCCTTTCCTTTAACGGGAAAAAGGAAATAGATACGTGTGATATTTTACTTGGGCATTTGGCCACATCGGATGTGTATAAACATCACGCTCGTTATTTTCTTATACATCTTGAGGTATGCAATAGATACGTTGCATACCTACGTGTTCAATAGGTAAACGTTCAATTGAGGTGTCTAAATGAAATTTAATATTAATTTTAAAGGGTTATCTATGTGTTTGGCCTAGTGCATATATAGATGCCCTAAAATATCGATCACAAGTTCAGAAAGTGGGGTCAAGTCAAAAGAACTTTTGCAAGCAAATGTTGAAAAGGAGAAATTAGGGGGAAAAAAACTAGTTGATGATTTCTGGACATCACGTTAGAGATAAACCTTTTCGGCCTGCAAGTACAGTAGCCCATCGTCCATCATGTCTAATGAAATTACTAGATAAAAACTTGCTTGTATATAGGGGAAGTTCTGCTCAGAGCAATAGGACAAATGATTAATCCAGTCACATTATGTTGGTGAAAATACAATTATAATTGAAAAAGAAAATAAAGAAAATAAAATATCTTGAGACTGAGGCGCGGATATTTCGCTCTCTTTAAGGAGATTCAAGCCTACTGCAGCAAAGTCTTCATTGATCTAGCAGTAATCCTTTTGACTTGTCTCCCCCAGGATACAACAGTCCGATCACGTCGTATGATTCGAACAAACTCTGGACAAGTTACTGAGTTTAAAGCTCCACCAAGATGAACACCTTCCTTCAACAAAAGTAAAACTCTCTTCTTCTTTTTTCACAACTTTAACCTCACTTTATTAAAACACTCTACAATTATATTTCACACCACATTATGGAAGAAAGACTCCTATTTATAGATGTAGGAATTCTTCCTTGAATTAAATTGGAATAAGTGGGGTAATAAGTTATTAAATAATGGAGAAGATATAATAATGGTTAAATTATTATGTAATTAGTGGTAGAACATGGGAGAAGAGTTAAAAAGGAGTTATGGTCGTTTTCTACATCGTGGAATAGTGAGAGTTATGGCATATTTGATTCTAATAATAAAATACTATTATATTAACATTCCTCCACTCATTTCAATATTAAAATAAGAGAGTTTACCAGTTGAAGCGAGACTATCATGCATAATGAAGGTATACTCTGCATTGAACCTCCACTTAACAAAATAACGATCTTTACTCCAGAGTCAGTAATGGTCTCAGACTTGAACTGTGACTGCTTTAGGGAAATAAATTACCACTACTTATACATAATAATCAAGGTGTTGACATGAGCTTTATTAGCCAGCACATTACGGCCTTGTGTTATCCCGATTTTCATGAGTGTTTTTTAAAACAAGCCCAATTCTCATAAGAAGCGTTCTACTTCCACACTCACATAGTGAAATCTGTCAAGGGTGATCCTGTAATCTAACACCCCACTCATACAAGCTACCTATTTTCATTAAGAGTTAATAAAACTCAATCTCGCAAATCATTTAAGGATAAATGCACTCACACCATAGGGATGGAACAAAAATAAAAATAGTGCATTTCAAACAAAGCCATCATATGATTCGTTCTTCCTATTGAACCTGCTTATAGGATCTCTAGTCCCCAAGTTTAATTTTTTTCATATATGACTTATGAGTTTATGGGCTTCAATATATCCCCATCGATGTGCTTCTAACCCTTTCTCTTGCTAAGGCCTTAGTCAGTGGATCTGCAAGATTATCACAAGATTTAACATAATCAACATTAATGGTATCACTTGTCAAATATGATCTCATAGTACTGTGTTTTCTCCTTATAGGTCTGGATTTACCGTTGTAATAATGGTTTTGTACTCTACCAGTTGCAGCGTGCTATCACAATGAATTAAAATAGAAGGAACTGATTTTCCAATATAAGAAATTTGAAATAATAAATCTCTCAACCAATTCGCTTCCTCACTAGCTGAAGCTAAAGCAATTAGTTCAGCCTCCGTGGTAGAGTTAGCAATTATTGTTTGCTTTTTCGATTTTCAACAAATAGCACCACCTCCTAGAGTAAAAATATAACCCCTAATAGAACAAGAATCATTAGATAAAGTGTTCCAATCTGCATCAAAAAAGTCTTCGAGTGCAACCGGATATTTTTTATAAAATAAGCCATAAACTTTTGTACCAAGTAAACACCTCATAACTCTTGTTATGGCATGCCAATGTTCATTACCTGGCTTGCTTGTAAACCTGCTAAGTACTCCTACTGCGTATGCAATATCACGCCGAGTACAATCAGCCACATATCTCAAGCTTCTAATTAAGCTAGCATATTCTTTTTGATTTATCACATCATTGTCACTTTGTACAGGAAATAAGTGAACACTTGAATCAAAAGGAGCTACAACGTGCTTGCAATCAATAAAATTATATTTCTTCAAAATTTTCTCAACATAATGTGACAGGCCAAGGAAAATTCCATCACATATTATAGTAATTTTCATCCCAAGAATGAAATTTACCTCACCCAAATCTTTCATGCCAAATTGGCTACTATGCATGCTTTTAGTTTCTCCAATAACATTCATGTTAGAGCCAAATATGAACAAATCATCAACATAGAGGCAAACAATTACTTGTGAATTATTTCAAGACTTATGATATATGCACTTATCACCCTCATTTGATTTAAAACTATTTTCAATCATGCAGGAATCAAACTTTTCATGACATTGCTTATGTGCTTGTTTCAAGCCATATACGGATTTAGTAAGTTTACACACTTTACTTCCTTGGCCTGCTTCTATAAAACCCTCAGGTTGATCAATATTAATTTCTTCATTTAGGTCCCCATTTAAAAGATGGAAAATGCCTAAAAATGCCACTCAACTAACATAAATGGCCTAACTATGCCACCCGTTAAAAGGTCTCCCTATTCATGCCACTAACGTTATACTTTTGGCCTGTTTATGCCATTGTCGACTAACAATTCCATTTTTTGATTTTTAAATAATAAGAATTAATTTTTCGACCCCATCTTTGCCACGTGTCTTTATATTAGTGGTTCTTCTTTACTTGACCTTATATTTCTTTTAACCCTGATTATATATAATTAACCACGCCCAACCCGATAAAATTCAACCATCTTTTAACCCAACTTCTAATTCCTTGTCATGACCCGTTAAGATTAGTTGTAACGACCCGATCGGTCATTTTGAGCATTTGCACTTCGCTCGGTAGTTTGGGGACACGAGTAGCTCCGTATGATGTATTAGGACTTGTGTGCAAAATTTGAGTTCATTCCGAGTTGATTTGATATGTTTCGGCATGAGTTTTTGGAAGTTGAAAGTTCATTAAGTTTGATTTGAGGTGCGTTTCGCCGTTTCGATATTGTCATGTGCCTTTTAAGGCCTCGAGTTGGTCCGTATTATGACATGGAACTTGCTGGTATGTTTCAATGGGGTCCCGAGGGGCTCGGGTGAGTTTCAGATAATTTGGATTGTGTTGCGCTCGTTTTTCTTATGTTTCGACGTCGTTTCTTCAAGCATAAATAGTACCACATTGAACAAATGAGCTCCGATTTCTGTTTTGATTGAAACATTAGATCAATATTGTAATTACCGAGTCACAGCTAAAAGAATCATCAAATTTAGACATCATATGAGGATTTTATGGTCATTTTACTAAGAACCGGGTTGCCAGATTTTTTTCAGATTAATTATGAAATTGCCACTGGCTGCGTATTTAAAAATCTGCACTGTTTCAAATATTGAAACCAACATATCTCCTTCAATATAAGGTCAAATAGAGTGATTCAAGAGCCTAACTTGACTAGAATTTCACAAGGAATCTATTGGAGGTATTAAAAGTGAGTTTTGAGATCTTTAAGCACAAGAAACGAGGCAGAACAGTGTTAAAATGAGGGTTTTGTGCATTTAACATATTTTGAGTTGGGGAGCTCGGAATTGGGAAGTTTTTGAGGCAATTTTCAACATATGAATTGGGCTAAGTGTTCTCTACTCAGTTTTGGTCATATTTTGTGAATCTATCTTCGATTTTTGCTTTTGGTTGATGAATTTTAAAGAAGAAATTGGGGGTTTTGGCCTAAAGTTTTATAATATGAATTTTTGAATTTTGAAAATCGATTCGGAGTCGGACTTTAGTGAAACTAGTATGGTTGAACTCGTAATTGAGTGGGTCGATAGATTTTTTGAGTTTTGTCGGGCGCCGAGGTGCGGGCTTGAGTTGGGCTTTTTGGCCGATTTTCGGCTTTTGATTGAAGATTTGACCTTTTTCGATTGGGATTGGTTCCTTTAGCATTGTTTGATGTATTTGATTTGCCTTTTGGTTAGTTTAGAGTCGTTCGAAGGTCGGAACGCGCGTGATGACATTTTTAGAACATCGCTTGGCTTGCTCGGTAGTGGAATTAGCTTGTTCAAGATAAGGAACTCTTCTAAACTTAGTGCCGAGGGTATGAAACCCCAAATTATGTGTTATGTGATTGGTGTTGAGGTGTCGCACATGCTAGGTGACGGGCGTGTGGGCGTGCACCATGTGAATTGTGACTTTGTTGTCTTCATGGCACTGTATAGTGGCCCCACTTTGTTGACATCTGCGTTTTCACCATGTGATAAAGTAATTGAGCGATATATCATGCTAGATATCATGTTTAGGCTTTATGCAGATATTGTTGGGACCCATAATGGTCGTTTCTTGCTGTCATCTCATTGATTTTATTAATATTCCGTGCTCAGTCATATTCATGCATTCATATCATATCTCAGTCTCAGTTGCTACTTATTGATACATCATATCATTGTTCCGGATTAGTTTTCATGACATTGTGAGCCCGTGGGTGAGACTGGAGAGAGTGATGACTGAGTGAGGCTGTGATGACCCAAAGGGTCATCTTATGTTTTAGAACTCGATTCCGTGTTTGAGGTCTTCAAAACCTCATTTTATTTCTTCTCAATTTGCGTGTGCAGTCCGGGCGAGTATCCGGAAAGCTCTTATGTGAAAATTAGTGAAATAATAATTTTTGGCCTAAAAAGTTGATTCTTGTTGACTTCGGTCAACGTTTTGAGTAAACGGACCCGGAACCAAACCTGGACCCGTGTTCTGACAGTCACGGTGGGTCCGTAGTAAAATATGGGACTTTGGCGTATGCCCGGAATCGAAATCCGAGGTCCCTAGCCCGAGGAATGACATTTTGATGAAAATTGTAAGACTGAAATTATAAAGATTTTAAGAATTCTGCTAATATTTGATCTTGTTGGTACCGGTCCGTATTTTGGTTCTGGAGCGTGATACAGGTCTGTTATGATATTTACACCTTATCTGTGAAATTTGTGAGAAACAAAACTGATTTAACATGATTCGGACCTTTGGTTGAGAAAATAGAAGTTTTGAAACTTTCTTGAAAATTTCATGTAATTTGGTGCTAAATTCGTAGTTCTAGATGTTATTTTGGCGATTTGATCGCACGAGCAAGTTCGTATGATATTTTAAGGCTTGTGTGCATTTTTGGTTTGGAGCCCCGAGGGCTCGGGTGAGTTTCGGATAGTGATTTGGAACTTAGAAAAGTTGCTGGTGTTCTTCAGCTGTGATGCAGGCCTCAGACCTCGCAAATGCAAGGTCAAGGTTTGCATTTGCGATTACTGTGGAGGTCGCATTTGCGAGCTTCTGGTCGCAAATGCGACATCAAACTGTGTAAAAGGGATTTAGACGGGATTTTTCATTCATTCTCCCATTTTTCAAAACCTAAACCTCAAGAGGCGAATTTCCAAAGACCATTTCTTCCTCAAATCATAAGTAAGTGATTTTTAACTAGTTCCTTTCAATCTTTTACTTCTTTTTACAAGATTTCATCCTAGAGTCTAGGGTTTTCACGGTGGAATTAGGGGTTTTTGGGTAGAACTTAGGAATTTCGAAATTTGGGCATTTAGACCTCAAATTGAGGTTGGATTCTAAAAACAATTGTATATCCGGGCTCGGGGGTGAATGGGTAATCGGATATTGGTCCGAATTTTGAGTTTTGACCAAGCGGACCCGGGGTTGGTTTTTGACTTTTTGGGGAAAATATTGGGAAACGTGTAATTATGAATTGAATTGATTTCTTTAGCGATAATTGATGTTGTTAAGTAAATTATGACTAGATACGAGTGCTTCGGAGGTGGAAACTAGAGAAAAAGCGATAATTGAGCAGTGTGTGGCCTGTGGATCGAGGTAAGTGTTGTGTCTAACTTTGACTTGAGGGATTAGGAATCCGCAACTTATTTGCTATGTGAAAATCCATGTGTGTGGCGTATAGGTGAGGTGACGAGTACCTATGCGCCGCCAAATTATCCGTTTAGCCTTTTTCTTTTCCCGTTTGTAATATATTGTCTTCCTGTCTTAACTGCTACACGCTTATTAGTGCTTCCATTTCTAATTGCTTCTTGTAAGCTGGTGTTTTCTTATTTGAAGGTATTAATTATTTTGTAGTTTCATTGTATTACATAATTGGTTTAAGCTGGTTTATGGGTGTTTCATGGTATATTTTGGGTTGGTCTCGCTGTGGAGTATTAATTGAGTGAGGTTTCATAATTGCATAGCCTTCTGTTTACTTTGGTTTGAGGCTTAAATATTGGGGAGGATTTCGAGCTAAATTGTGAAATTCCTGTTCTTATTGTGTAATTGGTACTGATATGGTGGGATCGGGTTGTACGCCGCAACAGGAGGAATAAGGGTGATATATTGAGGAGGAATAAGGGTGAAATGTGATTGTCTAGTCGGATCAGGTTGCGCGCCGCAATCGAAGGAATAAGGGAGATATATTGAGGAGCAATAAGGGTGGATTGTTATTGTACGGTGGGATCGGGCTGTGCACCGCAACAGGAGTAATAAGGGTGGATTGATATAGAGTAATAAGGGTGAATGTTCATATTGTTATTGATTATATTGTGGGATCGGGATGCGCGCTGCATCAGTTTGTTGTTTATGTATTCTCCTTCTGTTGTGAATCTATTCTGTAGTATTCTAACTCACTTAAGGATTGGTTATAGCTGGGTACTGATAAGATGTTTGAGTTCCGTATTCGTTTTGCTGAAAAACACTGTTTCATTTTGTTTCGTACTTCTTTTTTTCTTTATTATGTATTGTGTGCAGGATATATTGTAAATGCCCCGCCGTAGCCTCATCACTACGTCGTCGAGGTTAGGCTCGGCACTTACCAGTACATGGGGTCGGTTGTACCGATACTGCACTCTGCACTTTCTGTGTAGATTTTGGAGCTGGTAGTGGCTCATCGAGAGGTCGGTTGCAGATATTTCATCCCCGAGACCCAAGGTAGTCCTGCTGGCGTCCGCAGGCCCTGGTGTCCCCTCCTATGTTTCTACATTTCTATTTTCCTTTCTTTCGAGACAGATGTATTTTCTTTCAGACCAATATTTGTAGTAATTCGTAGTATGTTCATGGATTGTGACACCGGTTTCTGGGTGGTAACAGTTTCGGTATTGTTAATAGTATCAACTTGATTTAGTCTATTAAATTTTAATCCATGAAATGTAAATGAAAGAGGTCAATGGGACTCTAACATTGGTTTGCCTAGATGGTGCGGTGTTAGGCGCCATCTCGGTCCCGATGGTGGGAAATCCGGGTCGTGACAGAGGCCAAGAGCCTGATTGAGTGACCGTTATGGGATCGGGCTGCACACCGTATCATGTTATATTGATTTATGCCTGGATCTAGCTTGTGATAGCGCTTGGGCTGAAGGAGCCCATCTGGAGTCGGTAACACACCCTTAGTGAGAGCGGATGATACTATATTGAGGGATAGATCTTCCTTGGACATGGATCTTGTCCGAAGCATTTTTATACCTGGAGATGGATCTTCTCCATAAGGCCAGATTGTCCTTCCTCGGTACTGAGTGACTGATGATCAGTGATGTATATATTCCGGGATGGATCTTCCCTGGGTCAAATGGGCCATATACACTACCGAGTGGTTGAGCATGATGAGAGGAAAGTGTGAGTCAGTGAGACTGAGTACTCTGAGAGTGTGAGTACATGATTCATCTCTGAGATACATGGAATTGGCATGCATACATGACATACAGGCATAGAGATGCATTTTTTCTCATGTTGTACGGTATCACATCATTCATGACTTTTACACACATTGATATATGACATAGAGAGGTATTTCACACTTGTTATCTGAAAAGAAAATGAAACATCTTATTTATTATGAAAAGAGTTTTTAGAAAAATTACAGTTTTCAAACTACCTCAAATGTTTTCGATGATTTCAATAAAGTATTTGGATTTTTGCTGATATTCTGGAGCAGAACTATTTTCGGAAAACTGTGCAAAAGCTGAACACTTCTATCTCTGAGATTGTTTTCCTTGTTATGTGCTCTATGTTGTATGAACTACTGTTGGTTATTTGTGTTGGACCCGACCTATATTCCATCTTGTCACTGCTTGCAACATGAGGTTAGGTTTGTTACCTTTTGAGTACATGGGGTCGGTTGTACTCATACTGTACTTCCTGCACATTGTGTGCAGATCCCGGATGTCGATGTTGCTGCGTTCAATGGTTGCTGGATTTGAATTCATACTGGCATCCCTGTTATAGCTGCCTCTTGTTCATGGTAGCCTTAGAATTATAAAACTCTGTTTATGTACTTTTCAAATAGAAGATGTATTTTTCTTCATATCAACTTTGTTAACTCTATTCTTAGAAGCTCATGATTTGTACTACCAGTCCTTGGGGAATGTATATTCAGTTAACTTCTCTATTTAATTGTTTGGTTGACTTTAATGGAATTGGATAGTTATTAGTTGGCTTACCTAGTGGGTTGGGTGAGGTGCCATCACGACTAGTAGATTGTGGGTCGTGGCATCTGTGTTTAGTGATTTGTATTTATTTGAAACCGATTTTGTCTTATTTTGATTCAGTTTGTAAAAATGTAAATGTTAGAAGCTCATGATTTGTACTACCAGTGCTTGAGAAAAGTATTAAGGTTCAGTTATTTTAGGCGAAATGGCTTCCTGGCCACTTAAACTTGTAGGGCTTTTGAAAGCCGATACACAAACTTTGGGTTTTCCCATTTGAACACTCGAACTCGTTTTTTCCATAACTAATAAACACATCTGACCCTTTAGCCTATGCGCGTGTATTACACATATACAGACGTGTCCATCCAGTCATCAATTGACCAATCCAAAACTAAGACCCCACCCAACTAATGACATGTGTAATTTTTAAATAAAAATTGTCACCTATATTTATATTTTAAAAATAAAAATAAATACAATAAAAAAGAAAACACTTAAACCCTTCCAGCTTCCTCTTCCCCTTCCCCGTTCTTTGCCATCTCGCCCCCCTCCCCCCCCACACCTGCAACTCTTTCTTCTACGTCCATATCAGCACTCCCTTCCTAGGTTCTTCTTCGTCTTCTCCTCTCTCTATTTTTTTCTAGCTAGGTAGATTGCTGGAGAAATTTTCCGATCAGCACTGTCGCAGAATTTGTTTTCTTTAATGTTGTGACAAATCATTATCGTATTTTGGAAGTATATGTGCCAAAACGTGGAGTTAGCTTGTGGGAGAAGTATGAATTTGATCTTGGAGATAAATTTTTTGGGATGGTTAGGGGTGCTACTTTTGCTGATGTGTGTTTCCATATCTTGGATGACGAGAACGGGCTAGTGACATTCGACCTGAAAAATAACCATTTTAAGATTTATAAATTAGTTATTGGAGGAGGTAATTATCCAAGTGCAGAAAGCCTGCAATTTTCGTACAAGGAGAAATATTTCAGAAGGAATGGTTTGAGAAAAATGATGAAACTTGGGAAAGATGTTACCATTTCTGCTTATGCGGCCTCTTACGCTGGAAATGATGATTCTGTAATTCTTATCAAGAATGAAGAGATTAAGGCCAAAGAAGAATTTAAAACTCGCGATTGCAAAATACGATAATGATTTGCAGCTCCCCTACTGTGAATGATTTGTGGTTCTGTTAGAAAATTAGAAGATGATGAATGATTTGTGGTTCTGTTAGAAAATTAGAAGATGATGAAGGGGAAGAAGAAGTATGAGGACCAAAAACTTCAGAGAAATCAAAGTCTGGATCAGTAGAAGAGGAATCTGGGATTTTGAGGTGAGAGAGTTTACTTGCTAGCATGGAATAAAGGGCCTTTTTTTGTTGAGCTGCAAAGGCCATATTTTTTTATAATTTTTTGTACTGTTGGGCGTTGGGAAGGGAGTTTTCACGCTCCAGTGCATCGTGTTCCTCACGCGAGCTGCTGATTAGGACCGACTAACGCCACATAGGCATGGTCAATGGTCAAATGCGTTTATTAATTACGGAAAAAACGAGTTCGAGTGTTCAAATGGGAAAATAGAAAGTTTATGTATCGGCTTTAAAAAACCCGACAAGTTTAAGTGGCCAGGAAGCCATTTCGCCGTTATTTTATCATTTATTTGTCTATAAAAAATCTCATAAAATTGGATAATTGTTAATTCGCTTACCTAACGGGTTGGGTTAGGTGCCATCACGACTAGTTGGATTTTGGGTCGTGATAAGGAATTAGGGGTTGGGTTAAAAGATGGTTGGATTTTATCGGGTTGGGCATGGTTAATTATACATAATCAGGGTTAAAAAAAATGTAGGGTCAACCGGTCAAGTAAAGAAGAACCAGTAATATAAAGACACGTGACAAATGTGAGGTCGAAATATTAATTCTTATTATTTAAAAACCAGAAAATGGAACTGTTAGTAGACAATAGCATAGATAGGCCAAAAGTATAACGTTAGTGGCATGAATTGGGCGAACTTTTAACGGATGGCATAGATAGGCCATTTATGTTAGTTGAGTGGCACTTTTAGGCCTTTTTCATTTAAAAAAGCGGTTTTTACATCTATTTAATGAATATGCAAATCAAAAATTGCAGCAATAGTAGTCAAAAGTCTAATTGACAAAAAATTATCTTTATTTCTTTGACCCCCACTATTTTTAGACTCTAATTGAAATTTATTTTCATAAAAAATAGCATGACCTGATTCTATAACTATATTCTCTTCAAAAATTAAAAATCTATAGGCTGTACTATTAGAAGCATAACCAAGAAAAGCACAAGTGGTAACTTTTTTACCCAATTTGGTAATTAGGATCCGTTAGCTTAACATAGGCTAAAAACCCCAAACTCTAAGACAACCCAAATTTGGCTTGTGATTTTTCACAAATCAAATGGTATCAATTTTGTTTTCTTATGAGTCACCATATTCAACACATAACATGCAGTCAAAATAGCTTCACCACACAAATTTAAAGGTGCATTTGACTTAATAAGCATGACATTAGTTAACTCTGCCAAAGCTCAATTTTTACTTTCAGCCATACCATTTGATGCATGAGAATAAGGTGGAGTAGTTTCATGAATTATTCTCAATGATATAACAAACGAATTAAATTCATTAGACTCATATTCACGGCTTATATCGCTTCTAATTCTTTTTATTTTTCTACCGAATTGATTTTCAACCTCATGGAGATAAATTTTAAAAATTTCAAACGCATCACTTTTATTGTTATCAAGTAAACATATGTGTACTTAGAGAAATCATCAATAAAAGTGATAAAATATCTATTTTCTCCACGAGTTAAAATTTCTCCAAGTTCACAAATATCAGTGTGAACTAATTCTAACAATTCAGTTTTTCTTTCAACTCGGAAATGAGACATTTTAGTTATTTTAGCTTTACTACAAACCTCACATTTTTTAAAATTCTTTTTAATCATTGGGATTAGTCATAAACTACTCATGATTACCACCTAATGATTATTAATATGACAAAAATGAGCATGCCAAAAATTAGTAGAAGAAAGCATATAAATAGAACTAGGAGAAGTTTTATTCATCTCAACATTCAATTTGAACATCACATCACATGCATACCCCTTACCCACAAAATATCCTTTTTCACTATTACATATTGATCACTCTCAATAATTTATTTAAAGCCTGCTTTGTTAAGAAGAATACTAGACATCAAATTTTTTTCTCATTGAAGGAGTATAAAGTACGTCTTTCAACGCCAATACTCTTCCTGAAGTAAGCTTCAACTCGACCTCTCCCTTTCCAAGCACCTGGATTGTGTGAAAATCACCAAGCATGATGGTTTTGCGCTCCTCAAATAGAGTATATACTTTAAACCAATCTCTATCATAGCAAACATGATAGTTTGCTCCAGAATGAACCCACCATCCACTAATATTTTCTACCATGTTAATGTCGGTTATTAACGCCACAAGTGGCTCTTCTATAACTTTGCCTGTGGTGTAGGACCAAATTTTTGAAATTTGCAAAATTGAGCAATATGCCCACTCTTGCCACAGACAAAGCGTGGTTTCACAATTTGAACTTGTTGATTCTGTGCTTGGTTGTTTGCACCATTATTCTTCTTGGGAGGTCTACCATAATATTTCTTAAAAGTCTTCTTCTTCGGCTTCAAAGAAGTATTTTTGTGAGTTTCAGGAGTAATATTATTCGAAGTAATTAAATTTACCTTTATAGTGGCGAGTAATAGAGTGCTCTCTTATGATTGCATAACTGCATCTTGGCCTCTTGCCTCTTCTTCCATGCGAATCCGCATTATCAACGTCTCAAGTGAAGTTTCCTTTTTGAAATTCCTTCCATGAAGGTTGAAGTGTATCTATTATGCCAAAAACAATAACTTTGTCTTCAATTTTAATATCCTCGGACCTGAGCTCCCCAACGATCATTATGAAGTCTTGAGCTTGGTCTACTATATATTTGTTGTCCACCATTTGAAAACGAAAAAAATCTACTAGCAGCATATTTTTTGCACCTGCCTCGTTGGTATCATACTTACTCTATAATGCTTTTCAAATTTTATTTTCTGTAGAGTATGTTCTATCATAATAATCATAAAAATTATTAGATAGACTGTCACGACCCAATTTACCCTATAGGCCGTGATGGCCCCCAACGTCACAGCTACGTAAGCCAATGGTGAACTAGTCGTGTATTTGTTCTTTTTAATAATTTCAAAGTAGTTGATTTTTATTTGTTAAGAGAATGATTAGTAGGAAATTATAGTGAAGTAAAGCATAACAAACAAAAGAGTAAATACAATGAATTTAATACTCAAAACAATAAAGTGTCTACTAGAATATTCCCAAAATCCAGTGTCACAAGTGTATGAGCAACTAGTAGAATATACAAAACCATCTACGCTACTATCTGGAATAAGATAGAAAGAAAATAAATACAAAAAAGAGACTGCGGGTGCTGCAGAAAGGACGCAGAGAGCAGCTCGCCACTATGCCTCGAGGTAACGGGGGTATGCGCTTGAATGACTGCCAGGCGCACCTGCCTCAGATCCTGCACAATTAATGCAGAAGTGTAGCGTGAGTATATAAACAACATGTACCCAGTAAGTATCCAGTCTAAACTCGAAGAAGTGGTGATGAGGGATCGACATCGACACTTACTATGGGCTAATAAATAAAATATAGAAATTCTAAATAGGAATGGAATACATCAATAATGATAACGCAATAATGAACAGTAAATAAGTGATTCTTTAACTAGATGGCCATTAAGATCTCCAATTAATACATACTAACTTCAACAAATACGAGCCATCAAGTAAAGTATAAAGTCTCAATTCATGTAAGTAATATCAAGTGAAGAAAATGAGCTTAAGTCCCGACTTAAATGCACCCTTCTGCCCCACAGCGATTCCGCTTCTGCGGCTCCGCATCTGCGGAGGTTGCATCATAGATGCGGTCCTCCCCAGCTGGCCTCCTTCCGATTCTGCGACACCTTCCTTGCATCTGCGGGCTCGCAGATGCGGTCAAGCCCTCGCACCTTCGCCACCGCCCCCTTCAGCTCCAGGCCGCTTCTGCGAACCATTAACCGCGTCTGTGGTCCCGCACCTGCGCCCCCACATCCGCACCTGCGGACTCAGCCCACTTTGCCAAGCTTCGCACATGCGGCTAGCTAGCCACTTCTACGGTGCTTCTTCTGCGGCCAATTCTTCGCTGGTGTGAAAGCGCTAGATCCCTGTTTCTTCAGCAATTCTTCCAAGTTCAAATATGTTCCGCATATCCTCCGAATAGCACCAGAGGCCCCTCGGGACTCGTCCAAACATACCAACAAGTTCGTAAACATAAAATGGACTCGCTCAAACCCTCGAAACGCGTAAAACAACATCAAAACTAAGAATCATACCCCAAAACCGAATCAAATCAATTTATGAACTTCAAGTTGTTTTCCAACTTACTTCAAACGCGCCGAATCATACTTAGATTGCTCGGAATAACACTAAATTTGGCGTACACGTCGTAAATCACCACACGAGACTATTCTGATGCTCGGAATCCTAAACGAACCTCGACAAGACCATTGCCTACTCCAAACCAAACTTAAAGAACTTGAAAATCTTCAATGTGCCAACTTTCAACATTAAGCGATGAAATTGTCACGTCCCAAAATCCAACTAGTCGTGATAGCACCTAAATCAACCCACTAGGTAAGCCAACTAATAACTATCCAATTCCAATGAAATCAATAAAATAAATAAATAGAGAAGTTAACTTAATCTTATACATTCCCCAAGAACTGGTAGTACAAATCATGAGCTTCTAAGAATAAAATTTATAAAGCCGGTATGAATAATACATCATATGTTCGAAAAGTACATAAACATAATCTTTATGAATCTAAGGCTACCATGAACAAGAGGCAGCTGCAACCGGAATGCAGGTATGTCTTCACGTCCAGCTCCCGTCGAACACAGCAACATCATCAGTCAACATCTGCACGCAAGGTGCAGAAGTGTAGTATGATTACAACTCATCCCATGTACTCAATAAGTAACAAACCTAACCTTAGGTTGAAAGTAGTGATGAGCTGGAACAAGGTTGGATCCAACACCAAAAGCCAAAAATATTTCATAACACGTAAAGCAAGTAATTAAAAAAAGTAACTCGGAATTCAAAATGCTCAGCTTATTCATAATTTTCGAAAATAGTTCCGCTTCTCAAGTCCGAAATTGTCGAAAATATGAGTAAGTTTGAAAACTGTTATTTTTACCAAAAACCTTTCAATAGGTAAATTTTTCATTTTAAGATAGCATGAGGAAAGTACATCTCTAGGCCTACATGTCAAGATATAGGTTAAATCATGAATGTCACCAAAACCGGGCAGCAGAAGGAAATGCATCTCTATGCATGTATCTCAAGTACGCATGTCAAATGCAATGCCTCCCAATGATGAACTCATGTACTCACACCCTCAGAGTACTCAATCTCACTGTCTCGCATTTCTCTCTTACCGTGCTCAATACTCGGCACTGACTATACAATACTCGTTGCGGCGTACAACCCGATCCACATATATATAGTCATAAGGCTCATTGCGGCGTGCAACCCGATCCATATACATATAGCCATAAGGCTCGTTGTGGCGTGCAACCCGATCCATATATATATATAAACACACACACACATACATACATAATCAACTACGCTCACTAGGGGTGTGTGCATACTCTGGGGGGCTCCTTCAGCCCAAGCGCTATATCGCAGCGGCATGCATCCCGATCCCATAAAATGTAATCAATATAACATGCTGCGGCATGCAGCCCGATCCCATAATATCACTCTAACTCAGGCCCTCGACCTCACTCAGTCATCAAACTCTCCAGTCTCTCGGGCTCACAATGCCATGAAACTAGCCCAAAATAATTATATGATGTATCATTAAATGATAACAGAGACTGAGATATGATATGCATATGAATGCGTATGATTGAGTATGTAAAGAAATGAAAGTAAATAGCTCAATAGCAAAAATGACCTCAATGGATCCCAACAAGATAAGCATGTAGCCTAGGCATGGTTTCTAACATGTATCACAGCTCAATAGCTCAAGTACATAGGAATTTCATGGTTACAAGTAAGATAGGTAACTACACAGTATCACAGAAATAACGGAGTCACAACTTACACGGTGCACACCCACACGCCCGTCGCCTAGCACGTGCGTCACCTCAACACTAATCATATAACACGTAATTCGGGGTTTCGTACCCTCAGCAATAAGTTTAGAAATGTTACTCACCTCGAACAAGAAAATTCCAATACCGTGCAAGCCAAGCGATGCTCTAAGAATGACATCCCGTGCGTACCGACCTTCGAACAGCTCGAAACTAGCCAAAAGCAACTCAAGTACATCAAATAAAGCCCAAGAAAACAATTCCAAATGATAAAGATCGAATCCTTAATCAAAACCCAAAACCGGCCAAAAGTCACACCCAGGCCCGCACCTTGGAACCCGACAAAATTTACAAAATCCGACAACCTATTCAATTACGAGTCCAACCATACTAGTTTCACTCAAATCCGACTCCTAATCAATGTTCAAAACTCAAAAATTCACATTATGAAACCTTAGGCTAAAACCCCCAATTTCCTCTTTAAAATTTACCATCCAATTACCAAAAACGAAAATAGATTCACGAAATATAACAAAAACTTAGTAGAGAACACTTACCCCAATTCATATGGTGAAAATTGCTTCAAGAATCGCATAAATCCAAGCTCCATAGCTCCAAAAATATAAAAATGGTCGAAACCCTAGAAACTGAGTACTTTATAAACTGCCCAGGCATTTCTCTTACGCGAACGCGGGAAGTCCATTGCGTTTGCGGTGAACATAAATACACTGCCACAAAAAGCACTACGTGTTCGCGATACACCCCACAGGAACGACCACTAATGCCAAAGCTTCGCGAACGCGACTCACATTTCACGATCGCGTTGAAGACTTCTCCAACACACAGCTGCCAAATGATGTTGCCCAAACTCACA
Organism: Nicotiana attenuata; assembly: GCF_001879085.1. Taxonomy (NCBI): domain Eukaryota; kingdom Viridiplantae; phylum Streptophyta; class Magnoliopsida; order Solanales; family Solanaceae; genus Nicotiana; species Nicotiana attenuata. The sequence goes on along the minus strand of NW_017670997.1, from coordinate 3,902 downwards.
CCACAAATATAAGTTGTGAGGCGGTCGAAGCAATAATAAAAACCCAACGCAAGTCGGGGTCGAATCCACAGGGTGTTAGATATGTGATTAGGTATATATCTAGACGAGGTGAATGATGTGCCTAAGATTGCACTTTCACATATTTGGTTGTTTCTTTCTACTTCTAATGATTATGCTAATGTTTGCAAATGAAAAGCTAAGAGACAATATTTTTGGTGTTGTTGTTTTTCAAGTTGATAAATGATCTAGGGCCGTGACTTCCACCTAGCTTGTTACCTAATGGGTTGTAAACTCTAGGGCAAGTTTGACTGGTCGGGGTTGTAATATAGCAATCACACGCAATTACCCACTCAATACCTCTCGGTAGTTAGAGTAATATTGCCCAATTTGGCTTTCTGAAGTCCAAATGGGTATTGCACAAAACAGGTGATAATTGCTCCAGTCGGGTCTTACTATCTCTGGATTCAACCCTTTAATCGGGGTTATCAATTTCTTGAGTTCACCCCAATTCCTTGTTAGCCAAGTTTTCCTAGACTTAGTCTATCTTTCTCAAGTAGAGACTAAGCAAATTAGGCATGAATCAAGTTTGCAACCATTAATTCTTAATTTCAATCAAGAACTAGGCTAAATATCACTAACCCAATCACAAACAAGCCCTAAATGAAACACCCATTAAATACCCACACTAGGGTTGGGTCACAACCCTAACTAGAAATTTAGCTACACATGGAAAATGCAGAAATTAAAGAAGAAACTAAGATGAAATTCATAATACTTGATTAAGGAAAAAAAATCTAATGTTTAGAAGCTAATCTAGAACAATGTTACCCAATACTGTAAACAAAACGGCTTAGGTGATCCCAACTTACAAAACTTGACCTAAAAATGAGAAAAAGTTCAATTTATACTAAGCTGAAAATATCTGACAAAATTGCCCCTGCGGAGGTTCTGTGGCCGCACAATTATTTATGCGGTCCGCACTATGAGACTTGGCTTGACTGGTTATAGTTCCGCAGTCGCACAATTCTGGGTTGCGGCCGCACTCCTTCAACTTCTTCAGACCGCACATTTATGAGTGCGTCCGCACACCTGCTTCTACGGCTGCACAATTATAATGCGGTCCGATGATAAGTGGGGATTTTAACCTATTATTTGCTCTCTTTTACTTGCGTTTTGGGCCTTAAATGCGTGAAGGTATTCCCGGAAACTAATGTAATATGCTTGCTTGTAGAAATTGATCAAAATGAGCCAAAGGAGGCATAATCAACTCATAGAGGAGTCAAAACTGGAAGAAAAACCAAGACTGGGCCAGGAGACCTGAAATGCGGACCGCAAAAATATTGTGCACCCGCGGAAGCCACAATGCGGCGGCGGTCACAAATACGCGGTCCGCGAAAGGGAGATTCAGAAAGTGCATTTTCAGGCCAAATGTTGAGCGAGGTCCGCGCCAGAAAATTGCGGCCGCGAAAGTTTCATCACGGTTGCGATTGATATTTTGCGGACTGCGATTGCTGAGGTTAAGAGAGTTCACATTTAAAGCAAAAACAAGGAGTGCGGTCTGAGGTAGAATTACGCGGCTGCGAAAGTCCACTACGCGACCACGATACAAATTACGTGCCCCGCGAAATAATGCTCAACCCAGATCCAGAAGTTAAAAACGCGGACCGCGGTCAGATTTACGCAGCCGTGAAAGCAAGAGTGCAGCCGCGTTGAGAATTATGCGGCCAAGAAAGCTCCTGTCGCGCCCCCTTTTTTCCCTCCCTGCGTCGGGAGAATCGGGTTTATGACATTTTGGGTATAGGGCAACTCGTTCCTTTTGGGAACTGGTTTTGTATTTGAAGAGTCGCCATCTAATGATTTATGGTGCATTAGGACACATACAAGGTTCACTTCTAAGTCTGCTTGATAACCAGAGATAGGGTAAGGGCTTGAAATTATCCTAAGGGGAAGGTGTTAGGCACCCCTCAGGATCCACTAGTGTGGTTCCCGGCCAGATGGTTCTTTGTGAATTTGGTGCAATTAACATGTAAACAGATAAGGCTCAAATAAGAAAGGATTTTTATACGCAAATGTTTGAAAGTAAAGCAAAGATTGAAAGAGCAATCATTAAAAGGTTGATTTTTGACAAGAAGTTATAATGCTTTAAAGGAAAAGGAAAGAGAGGGAGGGGGGTCCTAGGTTTATTTATAATATGGATCACATCAATGCAATACCCGGTAATCACTCCTCAAAAGAGGGGCTACACGTGGTATTAGCGCACCGGTCATCATATGCATATCTACCCTTCCCACCCCGTTAAGGTACTGAAGCGCGGATTGGTCTCGCCCACTATTGCATGCTATTACCCGTCCCAGTCCTATCAGTCCCAGAGGCACTTAGGACTACTATTCCTAAAGGGGAGGGATATTAGGATGACTTTGAGGTATCAAAGGTGAAAAATCTAAGGCGACATACAAAACACATTGGACTGCACATTAAAGGGGAAGCACATAAAACACTGAAGGCTCATATATACCTCCTCAAACAAAGCAATCAAATAGCATGACTCAAACAACAATCATGGTCTGAAGCTAAAATACTAAGGCAGGGGAATCTTGAGTTGTTGAAGCAGACCAATTTATCATATAACTCAGACAAGAAGTCCGAATCAGGCCTGCCTGCTGGTTGTAGCAATTACTGGTTAACAGAAACGGGCTCAGTCTCATTTATTGTTATTACCTAAGGTTTGCCTAAGTGTATAGGTGAGCTCTTATGAACATGATATCTATTATTGATTCAGAGTGTAGCAAAGTAATAACAACTAAAAAGCGAACAGTTTGAGATCCTATAGGCATGTTTGCTAAACCGCGTTAAATAAGGAGATTAAGTTACTAAAGCTGGTTCAGAATAGACTGGTTTTAAAATTAGACTAGTTTCAGATTCTGCAGACGATGGTGTCCACTATCGCTGATTTTAATCCCTATGGACATGATATCTAACATTACTGATTTTAACCCCAATAGGCATGATATCTAGTTGAATGATTTTAACTCCTATAGGCAAGCTATCTAAATACTGATTTTAACCCCTATAGGCATAATATCTAATATTGAAATGGAAACAGGCAGGATTTTGCTTGGGAATTCCTATAGGCACGATTTCTACACATTATACTGATTTTAACATTACGAACAAGAGATCTGCTTATAGCCGTTTAGATCCTAAAGCATGATGTCGAAGTGGTAACAAACATGCATAATTTTAAATAAAGTCCTATAGGCAGGTTATCTAGATGTGAAGTTGAACGTGTAGAATTTGAAATAAATCCTATAGACATGGTGTATAAATGCAGAATTGAACACACAGGATTTAAAAACAGTCCTATAAGCATGCTTTCTAAATTGCAGAATTGAATCGCAAATCCTATAGGCATGTTTTCTACCCTTGAGCATGCATAATTACCCATCCCTTTTTCACTAGCCAACCCCGAGTGTTTATTACAAATCATTACAAACCAGAAATAATGAATTACATCAAAACTAAAAAAACAAAAGAAGTTACAACCAGAGGAAGCATAATTCTTGACTTCCTCTCTGAGTTAGGGAATAAACCACCTCGAAATGCCATGTTCAAAGCCTTTCTCAGACCTGGGTGTGTCAGAGTTCCCTAAGGGTCTCAAGGGACCCCGGGCAGTGCTTACACCCAGGTTCACAGAATCAGATAGAGATGAGTGCAGTGTGGTAGGGACAACTCTTGTGTGTCCAAGTTCTGAGGGAGCTCATGGGTCCCGAGGCAACGCTCACACAAGAGGGGCAGAACTTAAGTTTAAGAATATGGTGGAAGTGCAGGAATGGAGATTTAAAAAACTGAAGGGGTAAAGGAGAGGGATAAAGGGTGATGGGAAAATAGTAGTAGTAAAGCAT
>NW_017670996.1:384156-387814 GCF_001879085.1 Nicotiana attenuata | reverse complement strand
TGGAACTGGTCAATCAAGAAAGGGGTACAACAGTGGAGGTTCCTACACCCAAGCCTAAAAAGCCCAAGACTTCCTCCAAGAAGTCTTCCTCTGTGCCTGTGGCTGCTGAACCCACACTAGCCAAGAGGACAAGATCTACAGTGAAAGCTAAAAAAACAAAAGTTTCTGATGATGATGACTGGAGTAGAGAAGAAGAAGAAAATGATTCCGAGAAGGAACAGGACAAGCTTGCCATTTTTGGCAGAAGAAAGATTTTAAAAGGTAGATTGTTGAAGGATCTAGTGTAACCAGGGATGATGAGGTTGGTGGATGCTTTAGCTGCTCAGGGATGGAAGGACATGGTCCTTCAGATGGAAGGTAGGCTAGCCAGAAATGAGCTGATTGAGTTTATGGCAAATGCTGTTGTTAAGGATGGAGTTGTTAGTAGCCTGGTGAAGGGAGTTCAAGTGGAGTTTGATGCAGTGAAACTGGAAGAGATTCTGGACATACCTTCTGAAGGGTTTGATGACTATACTAGGCAGAGGTGTCCATGCCTGGACTCCCTCCCTACTGCCCTTGAAATCACCAAGAGGTTTTGTGATTCAGAGGAAGTGAATGAAGCCAGGGTTGTGCAGAAAAGTGAGATGAGGCCTGAGCACAAGGTTGTGTTTGAGTTTGTCAACAAGTGCTTATTGCCAAGACAGGAGAGAAGGCACATTGCTAACTACATGGATCTGGTTCTTATGGAATTCCTGGAGAGAGGAAAGCAAATCAACTGGCCTGCCCTCATAGTCAAATTGCTAGACAGGGTCATAAATGGTTCCAAGGCTCATGCTACTCCATATGGCTTCATACTAACCACAGTTCTGGACAGGCTAAGTGTGCTTCTGAAGAAATGGGAAATGGCCTCAGCAAGGAACACTTTGGCATCAAAACTCTTCTTGCCTGTGACTATCCAGTCAATGCTATCCTAGTTGAACCTGGTTCATCTCTGAAGACACCCAACAACAGCAAAGTTAGGACTTTGGTTCAGGAATGTGCAGCTAAGGATGCTAAAATTGTTAGGCTCAAGGCTCGTGTGGTTGAAGTGGAAACTGAGAGGGATGCTCTCATAATTGAGCTTGCCAAAGAAAAGGAGAAGAATGATGGAATTCTTCAAAACATGCTGAATCTTCTCCAAACTCAACCCTCAAGTTCCTCCAAGCCTTAGGACTCCTAGCCTTTGTCTCCTGAACTTGTCTAGTACCCCCAGTGACCCAAATTAGGGATTTTTCTGTTTTTGCTCATGGTTTGAATGTTTTTCTTTCTTTTTGTGGATTGTTAATGGCAATATATCTCTATCTATGACAACTGCTGTTTTCTCTTGTTCAATGATTATTCTGACCTTGATAGTTTAAATATGTTCGTTTGATTACTGATGATTGAACCATGATTGCACTTGCAGTTGCCCAGTAGCCATGAGTACTTATTAAAATTTGGGATTCACATTGTGTATGCAACTTTTGGATGATGCCAAAAGGGGGAAGAGATATTGTGCTTTACACATTATTCTGAAATAAGTGATATTTATAACTTAATTAACCTAGTCCTTGATGATAAGTGAATTTTCTAAGTTTAGTGTTGATGGTTAAGCTGAGTTCTTACAGGTCCCTTGATCAGTAAAAAGCACAGAGTTTGTCATCATCAAAAAGGGGGAATTTGTTAGCCCAAGAACAGGTGAAGTTTTGAAGAATGACAAATGAACTCAGTTATGGACCAGGTCCATCTTGTGAAGCACAGTCATGATCAACCTACACATGTGAGATGCACGTGAAGGAGATAAGTCCTACTGATCAAACAGCAATATCTCCTGATCTGATCGAAAAGGTTGCATATTGGATAAGGGGAGAAAGTCTCCTTATATGAAGAGAACACAATCCGGATAAAGACAGTGTTGGAGTTTGAGATCTTCAAGGACTCAACTACGATAGAAGATCAACAATTGAGTCCCAATCAAACTCTGATTACTAACCTATTAAAAGACAGTGATTGTTCTCTTTTACAGGTATTGCACAAACGCAGAAGTTAAACTAAATTGAGAGCAAAAGAGCAAGGCGATTTTGCAAGCAATTTATGTGAGATTTGAGTGTGCACTCCTGAAGCTACTTGAACGAGATAGAAGAACCAATTCCATTGTGTCTTTCTTTTATTCTAGTTCAGTTGTAGTAGGATGTTTAAAGTTGTACCTTTCAGCTTTCATAGAAGCAATTAAATTAGGTACTTAGAGTGTTCAAGTTATAAGCTAACTTGAAGTTGTCGCAACAGTTGAGGCTGTGTGCTACAACGGGATTAGTGTTAATCCTTAGGTTTACAAAGAGTTTTTATAAATGCTGTTTTGGCTCAGTGATATTAGTGGAAGTTTGGAAAAATCCTACTGAGTAGTAGGTCGTGGTTTTTTCACCTTTTGAGCCAGGTGTTTTCCACGTAAAAATCTCTGTGTTCTTTATTTTATGTACTTATCATTCCGCAAATAGTAGTAGTTAGAACACCTAGAAGAACCAGGCTCTTCTAGAGCGAAAATTGGGTACCACACAAATCACCCCCCCTCTTGTGTGGTATTGACCTTTAGAACATCAGCTAGCTTTCATTTGAGTGGGTAGCCCTATTTTGATGACATTGGGTTGTATATATGACACTACTTTCTTTTTATGCTTTTATTTTCACTTTTGGTATGTACATATTCATTTTAGTTCACTTTCCGTACTTTTACAACTTTGGTTTGTATATAAAGTTACTTTCTGATGTATATATTCATTCTTCCTTATGTATATTCGACTAAATTCCCTCTTGTACATATTCATTTTACTTTTCGCATTTTCTTTCTTCTTTACTAGCTTCTTATTTTATTTTGATAACTTCTTATTTTTAGTTTTTGTGTGCAATAAGCCTTTGGTTTTCTTAATGCCACGGTTCTTTCCAAAGGTGGAATTTGTGTGAACCGGGTGGCTCTTCCCGATGGTGGATGGCATGACAACCTTCTTAAGGGTTTGAGTCTGTTTTCTTTTTCTTTTTGTGTAAATAATAACTAGTGAGTAGTGGTGTCTCAAGCAAAGCTTCACTTGGGCCTAGCACATTTGCCTTTGATCCTATGGTCAAAAACAAATTGTTGCGTATAGGATGGTGAAAGTTGTGACCTTGAGACTCTTGTGTTGGCCGACAATCATCAAGTGGTTTTTTGGGACCATTGTGTTGCTCAAATCTTAGCTAAGGTTGTTGTGGGCCACCGACTCTGTCTCTTTAGCAATCCCATAGCTTGTGTGGTGAGAATTTGAATTGCAAGTCCAAGTCCCGTACCATTAGTCTAGAACTTGCCCTAAATATTTGTCTAGGCGAAATCCTAAGTGTAGTTTGACTTGAGAAGTGTTTATAGGCTCTCCTTGTTCCAAATGATATCTTGAAAACATCCATAGCCTACCAATGATAATATCCCTAGTCGACCCCTTTGAGCCATAGCCCTTTTCCTTCAACAACCATGATACAAGCCTTTACCCTTTTTGAAATGACCCTCTCTTGGCACCCAATATTTCATTAGCACATGGCAAAAGCATAAGTTTGGGGGGGGGGGGGTAGGGACGAGGAAATGCGAACAAAGTGGTAAAAACGGTAACGAATAATGAAGAAAGGAAAGGCAATGAAAAGA
>NW_017670996.1:367628-375680 GCF_001879085.1 Nicotiana attenuata | reverse complement strand
GATAATAGTAGAATCGTAAAGAAAATCCAAAAATGAATGGAAGACCAATTAAGACCACACACGCAATCCTAAGCTAAATAGATACTCGATTCCAATCCTAGCTCTCTGTGGATTTGATCCCTACCCAAAATTGGGTAAAAGCTATTGCGACCCTCTCTCGCTACTTTTTAGTGGTGCGGAGTAGGCAGCGATCAACTTTTTGGCGCCGTTGCTGGGGAGCTAAGATTTTGGCTATCTATTTTGTTAGTTTTGTGTGTTGTTCTTCTTTCCTTCTTTGTTACTAATTTGAGTGTGTGATTACTATAGGTACCAAATGGCTTTAAACGCTAATGACCCTCTTGGAAATGTGCTTGCGGGGGAGGAGGTTGATTAAATTGGAGAGGATGAGGTGCCTCTTGTACCTCCCGGACCACGACGAGGCTGCCAGGCCAATGCTAGTGATAATGTTCCAGACCCGCCTCCGCCACCTCCAAGAGTGGCTCCTAGAGTATTACCAAACCAAGGATATGCAAGTGTTATTGTCCCACCCAGAATTCGGGCGGGTAATTTACAGATAACTAATGTGATGTTGACCTTACTTGAGCAGCGTGGGTATTTCACGGGCACTGCGGATCAAAATGCTTACAAATATCTAAAAGTGTTCGTGGATACATGTTGGGGTAGCAAGCAGACGAATGTGTCCGAAGATGCTCTTAGGTTGAGACTTTTCCCGTTCTCACTTCGGGGGAAAGCATTGGACTGGATAGAGAGACTCCCCAATCATTCCATAACAACTTGGGATGAGCTGGCGGATAAATTTATTGCTAAATTCTTCTCACCCGGGCATATGGCGGCACTTCGAGATGAGATATTGGCCTTCAAACAAGAACCCACGGAACCTTTGCATAAGATTTGAGAACAATTTAGAACAATGGTGAAACAATGCCCAAACAACGATATGACCGAGGCGATGATTCAACAAACCTTCTATCGGGGCATCAATACTACAAATCAATGCATAGTCAATCAATTGGCTGGGGGTAATTTCATTAAGTTGACTTATGATGAAGCTCGTGAGATTCTTGATGAGATGGCGGATACATCCTCCGCATGGCAAAGTAGGGCCAATGTTCCTCTGGGTGACCCTACGGTTATTCATTTGTATAAGGAACTACATGACCATGGACAAGCTATAGCGGAGTTGACAACTACTATGAACCAATTGTCTAAGGCACAGTTGCAACAAGTCCAAAACCCTCGCCAAGTGAATGCTATGGAAAGTGTTAATCTGCTTACTAACAAGAGAAGGCAAAGAAGGCAACAAAACCAAGGGAATTCTGAGCAATTTGATGATGAGTGTGATGGGTTTCAGAATGATGGCTAGGATGAGCAAAATGAAGAGGTACAATATGTTAACAACTATCAAGTCAATAGAGGCAAGTCTTCAAACCAACAATGGCGACCCTAAGGTAATTGGGGCAATCAACAACAAGGTGGTGGTAATTGGAGAAATAACAACCAAGGTGTTAATTGGGGGAACAACAATCAAGGCAACCAAGGGAATTGGAATGGTAATAACAACAATTGGAACAACAATGGTCAAGGCGGGTGGAACAACAATGGAAACCAAGGCAACCGGGGGCAAGGCTTTCAAAGGCCCCCGATGTACCAACAACCGAACAATCCGCCTCCGTTTGAATCTCAAGGATCTAGTTCTTCAAGTAATGATATGGTAAGAATAGAAATGATGTTCGAACAAACGATGAAGAAGAACCAAGATTTCGATGCTCAATTGGCTTCCCACAATACCTCTATCCGGAATTTGGAGGTGCAATTAGGCCAAATCTCTTAATCGTTGAATACTCGCCCTAAGGTGCTCTACCAAGTGATACGGTAGTGAATCCAAAGGGTGGGAACAATCATGTGATGGCGGTTACAATAAGAAGTGGGAGAGGCGGTGATGTGCATGCCTTGAAAGATAAGCAAGTTGTGGATGATGATGTTGAGTTGCGGGAAAATGATGTTCCTTTGGTAGTTGAAGATGTGGTTGATGACAATGTGAACAATGAAGTGAGGATTGATATTAATGAAATCGAGGTGGAAACTCAAGAGGCCGTGAACCCGTCTAGGGAGCACATAATTGACATGCCGGAGCCGGTGGTGCCAAAAGCCAAGGCACCTTTGCCTAAACCACCTCCCCCCTATCCTCAAAGGTTAGCCAAGCAGAAAAGTGAGAATCAGTTCAAAAAGTTCATTGACATGATGAAGAGCTTATCCATCAAAGTACCTTTTGGTGGAGGCTTTGGAGCAAATGCCTGGTTATGCTAAATTCATGAAGGATTTGGTTACAAAGAAAAGATCAATGGACTGCGAAACTATCAAGATGACCCACCAAGTTAGTGCTATAGTACATTCAATGGCCCCAAAATTAGAGGATCCTGGTGCTTTCACTATCCCCTGCACTATTGGTAGTGCAGACTTTGCCAAAGCTTTATGTGATCTTGGGGCAATCATCAATTTAATTCCCTTCTCAATTTTCAAGAATTTGGGTATTGGGCCACCAAGGCCAACTTTGAGATTATAGATGGCAGATAAATCAATGAAGCGACCTTTGGGCATAGTTGATGATGTGCTTGTCCGGGTGGACAAATTTATCCTGCCGGCGGACTTTGTGATTTTGTATTGTGAGGTGGACTATGAGGTCCCAATTATTCTAGGGAGACCTTTCCTTTCAACGGGGAAGGCATTGGTTGATGTTGAAGCGGGTTAACTAACTTTCAGAGTGGGTGATGAGAAGGTCATCTTCCATGTTTGCAAATCCATGAAGCAACCCAATAGCACCGAGGTGTGCCCCTTTGTGGACATTGTCACAACTGTGATTGTGGATGACACAAGTTCTATGATTAACGTGGAGGATCCCCTTGAGGCCGTGCTATTAAATCTTGATGTTAATGATGATGCAAGCAGAGTGGAGTGTGTCAATGCATTACATGGGATGGGCTCTTATTGCTATGAGCCAAGAAAATTATCTTTGGATATTGAAAATCGGAAAACTCCACCAACCAAACCATCAATTGAGGAGCCACCGGTGTTGGAGTTGAAGCCACTTCCTCCATACCTCAGGTATGAATTCTTGGGCTCTAATTCAACTTTACCAGTGTTTCTTTCTTCTTGCCTTACTAACATGCAGGTTGAGGCCACTCTGGCGGTGCTTCAAAAGCGAAAAAGGGCAATTGGATGGACTCTGGCGGATATTCGGGGGATAAGCCCCGCATTTTGCATGCACAAAATTATTTTGGAGGATGATGCAAGGCCCTCCTTGGAACATCAAAGGAGGCTCAATGAAGCAATGCAAGAAGTGGTGAAGAAAGAAGTGATCAAGTGGCTAGATGCAGGTGTGGTGTATCCAATCTCCGATACCTCATGGACTTCTCCGGTGCAATGTGTGCCGAAGAAAGGTGGGATGACTGTGGTGACAAATGACAACAATGAACTTATTCCCACTCGGACCATTACCGGGTGGAGGGTATGCATGGACGACCGAAAGCTAAATAAAGTGACCCGCAAGGATCATTTCCCTTTGCCATTCCTTGACCAAATGCTTGATCGCCTTGCGGGGCGAGCCTTTTATTGCTTTTTGGATGGATATTCGGGTTATAATCAAATCTTAATTGCTCCGGAGGACCAAGAGAAGACCACATTCACCTGCCCATATGGTACATTTATTTTTTCTCGGATGCCGTTCGGGTTGTGCAATGCGTCGGCGACCTTCCAACGATGCATGATGGCTATTTTCACCGACATAGTGGAAGACATTTTGGAGGTCTTTATGGATGATTTTAGTGTGGTTGGTGATTCATTTGAAGAGTGTTTGAGAAATTTGGATAGAGTCTTGGCCCGATGTGATGACACAAATCTCGTTCTTAATTGGGAAAAATGCCACTTCATGGTTGAAGAGGGCATTGTGTTGGGTCACAATTTCTAAGCATGGGATTGAAGTAGACAAAGCCAAGATTGAGGTGATTTCAAGGCTACCTCCCCCCACTTCAGTCAAAGGGGTGAGAAGTTTCCTTGGGCATGCGGGGTTCTACCGGCGGTTTATCAAGGATTTTTCGAAGGTTGTGAATCCCCTTTGCAAGTTGCTAGAGAAAGATGCTAAGTTTGTGTTTGATGAGAAATGCATGGAGGCCTTTGAACTTCTTAAGCACAAGTTGACCACCACCCCGATCATTACCGCACCCAATTGGAGCTTGCCTTTCGAGCTCATGTGGGATGCAAGTGACGTTGCGGTTGGGGTAGTGTTAGGTCAAAGAGTGAACAAAATGTTTCATCCCATGTACTATGCAAGCAAGACTATGAATGAAGCTCAACGGAACTACACGGTGACGGAGAAGGAATTGTTGGCTAATATGTTCACCATGGAAAAATTTCGGCCATATCTTATGGGGGCCAAGGTCATAGTGCACACCGACCATGCCACCCTTAGGTATTTGATGACCAAGAAAGATTCCAAGGCAAGGTTGATGAGATGGGTGTTACTTCTTCAAGAGTTTGATTTGGAAATAGTGGACCGGAAAGGTAGTGAGAACCAAGTTGCGGACCGTTTGTCCCGCTTGGAGGAGGAATGAAGGCTGTGTGATGGCCTGGAGATCAATGATACATTACCCGATGAGCAACTACTTTCTGTGTCAATGTGTGACATGCCATGGTTTGCGGATATTGCTAATTTCATTGTGACTGGCATCATCCCGTGTGAGCTCTCTTCTAACAAAAGGAAGAAGCTCAAACGGGATAGTATGGACTTCTATTGGGATGAGCCATACTTGTTCAAGATTTGCACGGATGGTGTGATTCGAAGGTGTGTCCCGGAGGAAGAGCAAGTGAGTATTTTGGAGGCTTGTCATCCTCCCCCTATGGTGGCCATCATGGAGGGGTGAGGATGACTTCGAAAGTTCTGAGTCGTGGTTTTTATTGGCCAACCTTGTTCAAAGATGCAAGTGATCTAGTGAAAAGATGTGATCAATGTCAACGAGCGGGCGGGATTTCCAAGAAAGATGAGATGCCTCTAAACACAATTCTTGAAGTTTATATCTTTGATGTATGAGGTATCGATTTTATGGGCACTTTTGTTAGCTCGTGTGGTAACACCTACATTCTTGTGGTGGTTGATTATGTCTCAAAATGGGTCGAGGCCGTGGCCTTGCCCAACAATGAAGCGAGGAGTGTGGTGGCATTTCTAAAGAAGAGTATTTTCACAAGGTTTGGTACACCTCGGGCAATTATTTGTGATGGAGGATCGCATTTTTGTAATAGAGATTTTGATACCTTGCTTTCCAAGTATGGTGTCAACCACAAAGTGTCTACGCCTTATTATCCTCAAGCAAGTGGCCAGGTTGAAGTGTCTAACCCGGAGATCAAGAGTATTTTGTCCAAAACCATCAATGCAAATAGGACCGATTGGTCTAAAAAATTAGATGATGCTTTATGGGCTTACCGGACCGCTTACAAGACCCCAATTGGTATGTCGCCGTACCGGTTGGTGTTTGGGAAAGCATGTCATTTACCAGTGGAGTTGGAGCATAAGGCCATGTGGGCCTTGAGGAAGCTTAATCTTGAGTGGATCTTGCAGCTAATCTTCGTGTTGAACAACTCAATGAACTTGATGAATTCCGGTTCCATGCTTACTCTAGTTCGTCCTTGTATAAGGACAAGATGAAGTACCTTCATGATAAATATGCTCGTGGAAAGGAGTTCAAAGTTGGTTATTTGGTGCTCTTATTCAACTCTCGTCTAAGGTTGTTCCCGGGAAAGCTGAAATCCAAGTGGAGTGGACCATTTGAAGTTGTGTGTGTGACCCCGTTTGGTGATCTAGATTTGAAGAACAAAAGTGGTGAAGTCTTTAGAGTGAATGGGCACCGTGTCAAGCATTATCTTGGGAAGTTTGATGATAGCCATGTGGTGGCTGTTGTTCATTTCAAATGATGTGATGGTAACCCGCGTCGTGCCGCGACGTTAAATCAGGCGCTTCTTGGGAGGCAACCCATGTGTTTTTCTTTTTGTTTGCTTTGATTTTCTTGTAGTATAGGATTGATTTTTGGGCTAACTGGTTGTGAGATGTTATAGGATTGAGTTGATGCAGTGCAGGACATAATTGAAAAATTGCATAGTCTCTGAAGTTTCCAGTGCGGCCGCACTACACTTTGTGCGGTCCGCGCTGGCAAAAGGGTGACAAAATTGCTCTCAGAAGTTTTCCACCGCGGCCGCGGTTGATTTGGTGCCTTCCGCGGTGGACCACCGCGGTTGCGGCCCATTGTGTGCGGACCGCAGTGGGTTACTGAGTTGGAACTGATCATAATAGACCAGTGCGGCAGTCCATTTTGTGCGGCCGCACTGGTAGGTGAGAATGGGCCCCAGGGGTTTCTCTATAAATAGACCCCAAGGGCCTTCTTTTACCCTTTTCGAACCCTTCACTCTCAGAGCCCCTTTTTACTGTTCATCTTTTGCATCTTCATCGTAACTCTTGCTTGATATTGATTAGTTGCACTTCATCTCAATATGTGGTAACATTTCACTTAATTCTTCTTTGTTTAATTGTGTAATTTCCTTTTATTTTCATATTCCTTAACTTGTAGTTCTTCTTTTCCTCATATTTCTCTGATTGTTAGATTAGGTTAGTTTAAATGGCAGTTTTTGTGGACTTGTAGAGTGTAATGGACTGAGTAATTGAGTAGGGACCCTAATTAGGTAAAAATTTGGAACTAAAAGCAAAATCTGATGAACCCTAACTCAGTGCCATGTCTGGGCACGTAGCGCGGACCGCGGTCATTTCTATGCGGTCCGCGGTGCCATCTTGTGTCCAAGTGACCTTTGCCCAGAGTTCTATTGCAATGTAGCCCACATCAAAAAGGGCTCCAAAGTAACCAATGTGCGCAACAAGACAGTGTTGTTTGATGGGAAATACCTCAATGAATACTTGGGCTTCAATGAGGAGGATGAGACCCTGTATATGGCGAAGTTGGAGATGGGCGGGGAGGTCCGTCCATGGTCAGCTCAGTACCTGGCAATCCCAGGTACCGTTCCTGATTGGTTGACTGCTGGGGTAAAGATATTGAGGAGGACCCTGAACTTTGAGGCTAGGGGCTGGGAGACCTTTGTTTGCAGCCGGTTGGACCCTACTACACATGATCAGACCCTTCCTCTCCACCGGGCTGTGTTGGTTGCTTTAATTATGGCAGGATACCCCATAAATGTGGGGAATGTGATGTCCCGCATTATCTCGTTAGTGGGAGTGGAGCATGACCGGAACTACCCCTTTCCTAGCACTCTCACCATGTATTTTCGGGACCTGAAGGTGGACAAGAAGCCCTATGACGTCAAGGTCAAGGCGACAACCACATTCTCCTGGTATAGTTTGAAGGGGAATGACAACCCCAAGGACAAGAACTACAAAGCCCCTACTTCNGGGCTTTTTAAAAGTAGATGGGAGCGGGCTATATAGGTAAAACACAGTTATGGACCTCCCAAAATTTAGTTCAAGTCCTTTTTAATTGGAATCGAGGTGCGCCGTGCCAAATAAAAAATCTCAAAGTGCATGGCCCTCTCTTAAGTAATTTTAAATCCTTAGAAATCGAGGCGTGCCGTCTAGTTAAATTTTCATGGCCCTCGCAAACTTGAAAGTGCATAGTTGCTTTAGGGGCATTTTTTTAAAAAAAAATTACTTTCCTAAACTCGGGTGTACATTTATGTGACCCAAATCCAAATCTCAACAATGTTAGGTGTGGGGAATGTGATGTCCCGCATTATCTCGTTAGTGGGAGTGGAGCATGACCGGAACTACCCCTTTCCTAGCACTCTCACCATGTATTTTCGGGACCTGAAGGTGGACAAGAAGCCCTATGACGTCAAGGTCAAGGCGACAACCACATTCTCCTGGTATAGTTTGAAGGGGAATGACAACCCCAAGGACAAGAACTACAAAGCCCCTACTTCTGCTCCAACTGGCCAGTCTGAAGAGCCAGTTGTGGTAGAGGTCCCTGCTGAGCCTACTTCCATTGCTGCTGATATGCCTCCCGG
>NW_017670996.1:323928-366772 GCF_001879085.1 Nicotiana attenuata | reverse complement strand
GTAGTTAAGGGTACCTCAAGCAAAGCTTCACTTGGGCCTAGCACATTTGCCTTTGATCTTATGGTCAAAAGCGAATTGTTGTATTTAGGATGGTGAAAGTCGTGGCATTGAGACTCTTGTGTTGACCGATAATCATCAAGTGGTTTTTCGGGACCATTGTGTGCTCAAACGTATCTAAGGTCGTTGTGGGCCCCCGACTCTATGTCTTTAGCAATCCCCTAGCTTGTGTGGTGAGTAATTGAATTGCGAGTCCAAGTCCCGAGCCATTGGTCTAGAACTTGCCCTGAATGTTTGTTGAGGCGAAATCCTAAGTGAATTTTGACTTGAGACGTGATTATAGGCTCTCCTTGATCCAAATGATAGTTCGAACAATTCCATAGCCTACCATTGATAAGATCCCTAGCTAACCCTTTTGAGCCTTAGACCTTTTTCTTTCAAGAACCATAGTACAAGCCTATACCCGTTCTAAAAGATACCCTCTCTTGGCACCCAAATCTTTCCTTTAGCACATGGCAAAAGTATAAGTTTGGGGGAAGAGACGAGGATTGCAACAACGTGGTAAAAAGGCACAAAAGTGAAGAAAAGGAAAGGCAATGAAAAAGACAGAAAAGCAAAAAGATAAAAAGAAGGTTTAATGTGAAAAAGAATAAAAAGGGATTCAAGAAAAGCAATGAAAAAGAAAGAAAGGCGTGGAAAGTTAAAAAAGGAGAAAAAGTTTGAAATGCACAAGAAAGAGTGACAGTGTGTCTCTCTAACCCCTTAAAAAGAAGTGAAATGACTCAAAGAGTCAAGTGAATTGTGCCAAATGAATCAAAAGAAGTGCTTAAGGGAGATGGAACCCACTTGAACAAAAACATGACCTATCCTGAACCAAAAGCCTTCACAATGACTCCACAAAAGCCCTATATGATCTTGAGTTGACTGAAGCTTACATTAGTGGATACTTACATAAGAGGCAAGCATATGGTACCTAGAGCTGGACTTGTGACCTTTCCTTGAGAGAGATGAGTGAATTCCTATTAACCTCGTTTTGTGTGCCACTATTCTAAAGGTGAGGTTTGCTTAGGGAGAGTTGAGGATATGTGAACTTGGGTTCCACAATGACCAAAGTAATTGAAAAGAGTTCTTTGATGTATTGAGTCAACCCTTGATGCTCTTGTGTCGCACTTGATCCATGGTTTTTCAAAGGTTAAATATTGTCAATGACTCATATGTGTCGAGGGCAATTGTTAGTCCCAATTGATGCTAGTTGAGGTTACTTTAGGATAGCAGAAAATTCTTGGATTTTACCTCAAGGGGTGGGTCTTATTTTGTTTGCTTGAGGACAAGCAAAAGCTTAAGTTTGGGGGAGTTGATAACTAGGGATTCTGACGTGTTTCATGCTCCATCTTGCTTACGCTTTGATCATAAATTCATACAAAATAGTCCCAAAAGGCTCATAAGTTGTGCTTGATTGCAGGTTTGACCAACAAAGTGACGAGATGTCAAAGATCGGCTCAAAAGGAGTGAAATCTGCACAAGTACCAAAGACAAGGCAAACTCAGGACAAACAGGCCTAGTGCGGCCGCACTACACTTTGTGCGGTCCGCACTAGGGAGATTCAGAGACTGGTAAATCAAGTGTCAAAGCAGTGCGGCCGCAATGGAGATTGTACGGCCCGCACTGAAGGCTCCACCGCCGCACTACCATTATGTGCGGTCCGCGGAAGAGAAGATCGGAGAGATGTAATTTTCCAAGGTTCAAGCCAGCGCGGTCCGCAGTCATGTTTGCGCGGACCACATTAGAAACCTCCGCGACTGCAGTCCATTCTGCGCGGTCCGCGGAGCCTGAGTTCAGAGAGCCAAGATTTCAAGTCCAAGAGCCTAGTGCGGCTGCAGTCCATTTTGTGCGGCCCGCACTGACCCCGCAGGGGCATTTTTGTTCAGTTGTTCCAGCTTAGTATAAATAGAACATTTTTTCATTTTTAGGGTAAGTAGCTATTATCAGATATTTTAGCACTGTAGCTGCGCTCGTGAGAAGACCTTTCTTAGCTATTTTTGGCATCTTTACGTAGTTTTAATCATTGAAACTTTGTACTTACTTTAGTAATTAATTAATATGTCTTCCTCTTCATCTATTTCTCTTATTTTCTCTTCAAGCATGAGTAGCTAGACCCATTAGGTAGGGTTGTTGCTCAACCCTAGTGTGGGTAATTGATGGGTGTTGTGATTTAAGGTTAGATTGATTATGGGTGTTTGTTATTTGGGTCAATTTTATGGTTTAATTTATGAATTAGTGGTTGCAAACACTAGTTTGTGCTAAGTTGACCTAGGCTCTTCTTGAGAAAGAGAGCCTAAGTCTCCAAAATTGACTCAACAAGGAATTGGGATGGACTCAAGAGATTTGATAGTCCCAATTAAAGGGTTAAACCTCGAGAGAGTAATTACCCGACTTGAACCCTAGTTGCTTGGGCAAATATGCATACCCAATTGGTCTCGAGAGAGTCAATTGGGCAAAACCACTCTTTCTACCGAGAGGTATAGAGTGGGTAGTATCGAGCAACGATTATAACATATTTCCCCAATCATGTCAATCGTGCCTTGGATGCAATTACCGGTCAATTAACCACCTAGGTGAAGGTCACTACCCTAGTGCCCTTTAAACCATTAGATACAACTTGTAGCAATTTATCTCTTAGCTTAATCTAGTTGCATTTTATAATTAGTAGTTGATAATAGTAGAATCGTAAAGAAAATCCAAAAATGAATAGAAGACCAATTAAGAGAGCACACGCAATCCTAAGCTAAATAAATACTCGATTCCAATCCTAGCTCTCTGTGGATTCGATCCTGACCAAAAATCGGGTAAAAGCTATTGCGACCCTCTCTCGCTACTTTTTAGTGGTGCGGAGTAGGCAGCGATCACTCCCCATGGTGATCTACTAGGTCTGATAAAGCCTTTCTCAAGTAAGTCCTTTAGTTGTCCCTTCAACTTTTTCAGCTCTGCGGGGGTCATTCTATAGGGAGGAATAAATATTGGATGAGTATCTGGTAGTAGGTCAATAACAAACTCAATTTCTCGCTCTAGTTGAAGACCCGGAAGCTCATTGGGAAAAACATTGGGAAACTCATTAACCACAGGGATGGACTCAATAGTTGGTGACTCTACTTCCACATACCTAACCCGAACTAAGTGATAAATATATCCCTTTCTGACATCTTCCTTGCCTTGAGATAGGAAATAAATTTACCTCTCGGCGATGCCGTATTACCTTTCCATTCCAAAATAGGCTCCCTTGGAAATTGATATCGGACTATCTTCGCTCTACAATCAACGTTGGCATGACAAGAAACCAACCAATTCATACCCATTATAACATCAAATTCAACCATATCTAACCCGATTAGGTCCGCTACGGTAGATCGACTATGAACTACTATTATACAACCTCTATATACTCGCTTAGCTATCACTGAGTCCCCAACAGGTGTAGACACCTCGAAAGGTTTAACCAATTCAGATTTTATTCCAAACTTGCTAGAAACCAACGGAGTAACATATAATAAGGTGGAACCTGGGTCAATTAGTGCATATACATCATACGAGAAGATTGATAATGTACCAGTAACAACATCAGGCGATGACTCGTGATCCTGTTGTCCTGCCAATACATAAATGCGGTTCTGAGGGCCGCTCGAGCTAGATGCTCCTCCTCTGCCTCTACCATGACTCATTGGTGCTTGTGAACCTTGCCCGGGGGGCGTACTGATGATGACGAACCAGCTACAGATCCCACTAGCTGAGCTATGCTTGCATCACCTCTCGTCAGACAATCCCTCATAACGTGGCCCGAATAACCACAAGTATAACAAACACCCAACCCCATACAGCACTGCTCGGTATGCTTCTTACCACACTGAACACATCGTGGCAAGGGCGGCCTCATCTGACTTGACTCACCCCTATAGTGAGAACCTGAGGCCCTGGTATTCTGACGAGGCCCTAAATATGTGGAACGATCAAATCTTTTACCGCCAAACTGAGGGGGCGCGCTAGCCGATGGCTGGGATGGATACTTGGGTATTATGGTCTTTGACCACCTTGAAACTCACCAAAAGGACCTGAAGACCTCGCTCTCTTATTCTGGGCCCTATCATGCTCACAATCGGCCCTCAACTTCTGCTTATGCTCCTCTACACCCTGAGTGTATGCCTGAATACGAGAAATATCCATGTCTGGCTGAAGTGAGACCGACATGAAATCGTTAAGAAAGTGCGCCTCTAACCCCATCACGAACCAGTGAACCCGATCCTCCATCTTAGATACAATAGTAGGAGCATACCTAGCCAAAGAATCAAACTGAAGACTGTACTCTCGAACACTCATGTTACCCCGCCGAAGGGTCAAGAACCTATCAACTCTGGCCCGTCTAAGCTCTGGTGGCAGATAATGACGAAGAAAAGCTTCTATAAACTCCTGCCATACTGCTGGAGGGGCATCCTCACCTCTGGACAATTCTAGAGACTCGTACCAATTAAGTGCAACATCTTGGAGTCTATAGGAAGCTAGCTCAGCTGACTCAATCGCAGTGGCCTTCATTACCCTGAAAGTCCTCTGTATTCTATCGATAAATACTTGAGGGTCTTCGTTTGGATCTGCCTAGTGAATACCGGAGGGTTCAAATTAATGAAATCACGAACCCTCATACTAACGGACCTATCTGCATGACCAATGCCTACTTCCTGATGCCGAGCCTATGCGATTACTAAGCGAGTTAATAACTGAATAACATCTCTCATCTCCTGACCCAGTGCATCGGCTGAGGGGGTGAATGTACAGGGGCAGGCGCTGGAGCTGGTGCCCCTCGGAGCTCTTCTGGAGAGGGCGGGGTATGTGAAGTTTGAGATGGAATATCACTATGAGAATCTCCCCGAGCCCTGGTAACTCGTGGCGCTTGACTAGTAGTCTCACCAGCCACGAACTTTCCCTTCTGGGCGGCTGTAGTCTTTGGAGGCATCGCAGAAAATATAACATATTGTTAGGAACATGAATTCTTATATCACACGATCTAAGAAAATATAACACATCGTTATGCACAACACACCCATAAACAAGACTCGACTAGACACGGTCTGCAGACAATTCTAGGACAGAACTGCTCTGATACCACTTTTGTCACGACCCAAACCGGTGGGCCGCGACGAATGCCCGAGTCCTACCTGTCGAACATCCTTAAACATGTGCATAAGATATAAACATGAATAACATACGTGAGGGAAACCTATCTAAAAGACATATGTACATATACATGCGGAATACAGTGGGCGAGCTGGCAAGGATGCTATAGACAACAATATACCCAAAACTGAAAGCCGACAAGGCCATATACTATCCAACTATACATAACTATCTACAGACCTCTAATAGAAAATACAACTGAACAAGGACGGGACTGGGCCACGTCAAACACATATGTATACAAGCATAT
This sequence comes from Nicotiana attenuata, assembly GCF_001879085.1. Lineage (NCBI taxonomy): Eukaryota > Viridiplantae > Streptophyta > Magnoliopsida > Solanales > Solanaceae > Nicotiana > Nicotiana attenuata. The sequence goes on along the minus strand of NW_017670996.1, from coordinate 361,305 downwards.
CGTACCAAAATCAAAAGCAGCTCCGGATCAAGTGGAGCACGCCAACTCTCACTGATCAAGAATCCTAAGAAGGGGGACCGTTAGCTTGCCTACCTGCACTTGCGTGCATGAAACGCAGGCCCCAGGAAATAGGGCGTCAGTACGAATAATGTACCGAGTATGTAAGGCATGAAAATTAATACATAAGAGACATAGAAGAAACATGGAATAAGGAATTCCGCCTATAAGTCTAAATAACTTTGCAAATCCTGAAACAGTTATAATGTCATGCACGTGCGTGTAAATGTAGTGTCATGCATAGGTATAGTACATAACATCATCAAGCCTCCGAGAGCATCGCATCATATCATCTCGGCCACTGTGGGCAAAATCATCAACATATACCAACTGATCAGGTGGTGGTGCGTGTACATATATATATATATATATATATATATATATATATACACACGCCATATTCAATATAACATTACCTAATACACTTATACTTAGTGCATAGTATATATATATATATATATATATATATATATATATATATATATATATATATATATATATATATATACACACACGCCATCTGATCATGGGTCAATGTACATGTATAAATGAATGAAATCATAAAAATATGATAATAATATCAATATACCTTTCGGATAAACTTTATCAATTGCGTATTTTTCTGAGACCCGTGAACAGACGATGTAATAATAAGATACATGGAGTCCAAGAACATAGGCACTTCTAATACTTTTATGAATAGAGTCATTTATGGAAGTTGTGCATTTACTCGTTTCGTTTGTATTGTATGGATCATGCAGAAAAGAAAGAAGGGATAGACTTAACATACTGAACCGATTCTCTTAGAATTTGCAATTCACGCTTTGCAGAATCAACAACCAACATTATCTAATTTTGGTATGGAATTGTTCTGCTCTTTGAAGAACTCACGACCAGCCACTCTCTATAAGAGATTCCGCTTGATTTGTAATGTACACATGAATTCATTTATGAAGAACTCGGGTTCTTAAGACTTAAATGGGCTCTCTTTCCTTAGATGAATATGTGACTATTGACTCATCTTACTAAGACTTAAAATGAATTTCTTTCCTTAAATTAATAATGTGACTCACATTACAAGACTTGCCCACATCTCTTAATCTTGCCACCTATATTAATGACTTAAGAGTCATACATGGGGCTGGGGGGTGCTGCCACGTGAGGGGAGGGTTAGTCTTATCCAACCATTCATTAATTAAATAGTTAATCTCTCATTAACCAATAATTAACCAATTACCCACATAATTCAGAATTATCTCAAATTACGTAATATACTACTCACTTTTAATACACTTTACATACCCTACTATCGTGGTCATGGGGTAACTTGTATAGCACTAGTCCATAAATACCTGGTATTATGGCTCGGATCGTATTTTATCCCAAATCGACAACGTTCAACGAAACTCATTTTCTTTAATTCGTTTACCCATTATCCTTCATGGCACTTACTTATTGCTTGTTATAAATAACATAAATATGTTAACCTCAAGATAATCTCATCCCCGAGTCTCCGTCGATTAACTGAAGAGGAAACTTTAGTGTACGAAAACGCAAGATGTAGCAATCCCTTCACAATATTACAACACGCTACCCCCAACTTTTTGGGAGCAGCTCTGTATTTTTCTTTATTTACCATGTTTTCTAGATTATCTATGTTAGGTTTATCATGTATGAGTTCATTTTCATAATATTGGATTATCTTTTGTATTTGAATGTTAATTCATTGTTCTAGTTGATATATCTTCTAGGGGCTTTGGATTGCATTCAATACTTAGCTTAATCCGTATTTCTTATAAGTGTTCTTACTTGATTAGTGTTTATCATCAAGGGGTCTAACTAGTTCATAGTAGGTTCTTGTCTTTCTCTAGTTTAAACCCTAATCTTCTATCTCTTTGATTCCGTGTATTTTTGGACTATCGGTGTTCTCCATACGATTCCGTATCATCTTGCTATCAGAGCGGAGGTTTTGGATTGTTCTATCAATCCTTGGGTCTTTGTTTTGATTATCATCTAACCTGAAAATCAGAAAATAAAATCAAAAATTCCCAAAATAGAATTGTTACTGTTCATCCGTTGTTTTGGTTTTCAGAAATAGAAACATAGCGTTGTTGGTCACTGTTTCATTCAGGTACTTTGATTTCATTGTTCTCATCTCGATTTTGGTTCTGAAATTTGTGATTCCTTCGTTATCTGAGTTTCAACTACTGATTTGAGCTGAAATCGAAGTAGTAAGATTGAATTTGAGGGATTCTAGGTCACAATTTTGAAAAATCCGTCGCTCGAAGAAGCTGGGCCGTCTGAAAATCTGAAAATTAGGGCTTCAAACTCGATTGGGTGTTTGTGATTCTAGTTGGAAACATCATTTTGAAGTTTAATCTGAAGGATTAGCTCGATTGAAACTGATTCAATAGGGTTTGGTTCAAATTTGCGAACCGGATTGACGGAGAAAACGACCTAGGATTCGTCCTTTTCGGGAGTGTTTAAGAGATAATGTTAACATATTAGAAATTTGTTCTAGGACTTCACTGCCTATTTGTTAGTCCAGCTATATCTTGACCTTTCATGTGTTCTTTAATTGTTAACTAGCATTTTAAGAGATAATGATCTTATTTATCCTCTTTTGTAGGTGAAGAAAATGAAGAAAGGGAAGATCAAAGCAATGGAGATCCTGCTTAAGAAGATTTTTGGATTGTTGCTGAAACTCTAAATGTTCTAGAATTCTTTTGTTATCAAACATTTTGAAACTTCTTTAACTTTTAGATGGTAAAACTTATGTAATTGGTCCTTAAATTTTGGATTATAAAACTTATGTACATGCGTATTTTGCTTTTACGGATATTATAATTTGAATTATAAATGTTTATGATTAGTTTTATTTTGTGATATATACAAATTATTGTGTATTATAATGTAAATATTTATTTACAATCAGGGAGTATTGTTGTTTCAATTAAACCGTTACAATAGCTTACCTGAGTTGTTGCTATAGGTAACAAAAAACTGTCTCGATAAACCATGCAAACCATTGTAATATAGCAGGTAACCGTTGCCATAGGCAATCTAAACCATTGCAATAGGCAATATAAACTGTTGCAATAGATAATTATTGCTTGGTTTTTTCCCCAAGATGAGGAAATAATTTGGTGGCTATGCGTTACGTAGCAGTCTTTGCAGCACTGACAATTACAAAAAATAAAAAGAGAATTGTAGAATGTTATGTTACCTCATCTTTAGTGTCTAAGTTTCAACCTATTCACTACAATACCTCCCAAATTCTCCATTTTTTGTTTCTAAAGTTGCAGTAGCTCCGTTTCATTTGTTAGCTCTGATAAGTTTTAGCCTACTTTTTCCTTTATTGCACTGATTTTTGCCCATCGCTTTTGGATTCTCTTTGAAGGTTTGTCCATTTTTGCTTTTCCTAGCTACTCTATGCATAATCTCTCGCTAGATCTTTAACATGCATGTCAATTCTATCTGATTTGCATATGCATCTATGAAAATTGATACCTGATAATTGTATACTTCCGGTCTTTGATGTCTTTCATTTCTTATTATCTCTCTCCTTCCTTCCTTCCTCTCCCGGCTTCATTCTTCTGGTGAGTTAGAAAGAGAGATAATAGAACATTTTACATAATTATGGCAAATAAAGCAGAAAATGGAGGATAATGTAAGATATTCCATGCACACGTAGTAAATTACAGATATTTCATACCTTAGAGCCATCTAGACGATAGACTCATAAGCATTTATATTCTTCCATCATTCCATAGCCTGCATCTCTACAATGTTAGAAATTTAAATCAATCAGGTAACCTATGACAAGAATCAAATGTAAAAGTTTAAATTGTCAGTAATTTTAATACTGACAATTTTGGAGGTGCTATTTTAAATTGTCAGTAATTTTAATATGTTGACTCCATTTGCAAGACCTTCATAATACAGAGGGCCTAATGCAATTACAAAGTTTAGAAACTGCAAGGTCGTGTGAATCAAAAGGTCAGGCTGACGGCTGACGGCTGACCTGCTTCCTGAAGTAGTGTTTTATTTCATATAGAACAACTCTTGTACTTGAGGTGCACAAATCTCCTCAAACTTGCATAAAACATTGAATTTGTCATGCTAACGGTTATTTTGTCATGCTAAAGGTTAGAAAGCCAATTTCTTACTATGATGAAAGCCAATTTCTTACTATGATTGGAAAGCTACTCGTAACAACCATATAGTTGACTATATATGTAGACATCTTATGTAACTAAGATTCAGATAGATTGTACTACAAATTAAATGCATATAACTCGGGAATATATGGACTCACCCTCAGTAAATTTCTCCAATGAATGGAAATAAATGGCAAGAAATACTTCAAATTAAAGATGGTCATTTCTAAAATTTATCGTAATAAGAATGTGAAGCACCTACCACGAAGTTGTACAAACTCCACAACGAAGGAACACCACTAAATTTATGTCACGACCCCAACCTCGGTCGTGATGGCGCCCAACACACTGCTAGGCAAGCCCGACCAATTCCATAACTTTAACCATTTATACAACTCATGAATTACTTAACATGGATGAATTACTAAATCACAATACTGAATGTCTGAAATAAAGTTAAAACATGTGGAAAACCCAAGTAGAAATACTACTACACAGCCCGAAGAATCCGGTGTCACAAGTCTAAGCCTCTAATATACGAGTGTCAACCTACTACATAATGTTCTGAAGAAATGCGGAATAAAAATAAATAGGATAGATGGGAAGATCAGGACTGCGGACGTCATGCAGCTACCTTGATGCTCCCGGATGTGATGCTCAATAGAGAAAAGTCTCACTCAGCCTCAGTGGGTGCACCTGAATCTGCACACAAGGTGCAGGGAGTAAAGTGAGTACTTCCAACTCAGTGAGTAATAAACATAAATAAAGACTGAGAATAAGAAGTCCTGAATAAGCACAAAGTATTTCTATAAATACAACAACTCGAACCCAGCAGCATGAATTCAATAAATCAATGAAAACGCTTAAGGAAATACCACAACAGATAAATAAGTAAATGCCAATTAAATATGCAATGCAACACATAAACCGGTACTCTCCAGTACCCGCTGTGGCGTGCAGCCCGCTCCATTTATTTATCGTCGACGGCGCTCACTGGAGGTGTGCAGACTCCGGGAGGGGCCCCTTACGGCCCAAGCGCAATAATAAGCCATCTCGTGGCATCAACCAGGCCCTTGGCCTCATATCAATATCAATATAGTACCGCTGCGGCGCGCAGCCCGATCCATAATCAGTCCAAAATCACATAAGCCCCTCGGGCATAACAATATAGAAATATTTGGCCCAAACTTCCTTTGAAAATATTAATTATGTTTCAAGTGAGAGAAAAGGTGGCTGAGTTTACAAAACGGCATTAAAAACCAGGACTAAGTTCATTAGTATGTAAAATGGTAAGAAACCAGTAATAACAATCCCTGAAGGATTAAATCAATTGGCACGAAGCCCAAATATAGCAAGTGGCTCAAATTATAATGATAATAAATGAATTTCAGTCAAATACCGGGACGGACCAAGTCACAATCCCCAACGGTGCTCTACCCCACGCTCGCTATCCGGCGTGCAAGTCACCTCAATATAGCACTACGATGTGCAAATACGGGGTTTCAAACCCTCAGAGCATCATTTACATCTATTACTCACCTCAAGCCGGCCAAAAGTCTAGCTCGCTATGCCCTTGCCTCTCGAATCGACCTCCTCAGGCACCGAATCTAATCAAAACCACAACGAATACATTAATGTGCCAAAAGAACAATACCCAATCGAAAACAATCGAAAAATAGCGAAAATCTCGAAATTAGCAAAACCCGAGCCCCGGGCCCACTTCACGAAAATCAGAAAATTTAACATCAACGGGTTCCTCATCTCGCCCCGAGTCCATGCATATAAAAATTACCAAAATCGGAGTCCTAATGACCCCTCAAATCCCCATTATACCTCTCTTAAGTTTCAAGCCCTAACCTCCATTCTTAACCCTTGATTCCTTTATTTTTCCGTCTAAATTCATGTATTTACACCGTAAAATCATGTTTTAAGTCCAAGAATTCATACCTGATCAAAGTCCTTGAAACCCTCTTCAAACTCGCCCAAAAACTCTCCAAGTCCGAAGATAAATAGGTTACTCTTTCAAAAATTCGCGAAGAAGACTAATTTAATATTCTGCCCAGGCTTCTCGCTTCTGCGGTCCCGTTTCCGCTTATGCGGGACCGCTTCTGCGGCCGTTATACCGCTTCTGCGGTTTTTCACTTAAAGGCTTCGACCGCTTCTGCGGCCCAGAAATAGCACCAGCGGGACGCTTCTGCGGTCCACACTTCCTCTTCTGCGGAACTTGCCCTGAGTCCAAGACTCGCTTCTGCGACTTCCTCCTCCGCTTCTGCGTGACCGCACCTGCGATCCCATAACCGCAGGCGCGAAAATACCAGATACCAGCAGACCTTAACCATGCAAAAATTCCGAAACTCTCCGTTTAACCATCCGAACTCACCCCAAGGCCCCCGGGACCTCAACCAAAAATACCAATGCATCCTACAACGTTATTCAAACTTGTTCCAATCATAAAAACACATCCAACAACACAAAAATCATCAATTCTCATCGAATTCAATAAGTTCTTCTAAAACTTCCGAAACACGCATTCGATCAAAAACCCGACCAAACCACCTCCGAATCATCTGAAATTTTGCACACACATCCCAAATCACCTAACGAAGCTACTGAAACTCTAGAAATTCCATTCCGACCCTCGGATCCAATTCTCACCTATCAACCGGAATTTGCCAAAATACTAACTTTGCCAATTCATGCCTAATTCTACGCCGGATCTCCAAAATTACTTCCGATCACACTCCTAAGTCACAAATCATCCCCCGAAGCTAACCGAATCATCGGAATTCATATCCGAGCCCTCTAACATAGAAGTCAACGTCCGGTTGACTTTTCCAAAACAAACCTTCCTTAAAGAGACTAAGTGTCTCATTTCCTTCTAGAACCAATCCAAATCAACTCGTTCACACCCAGCACTGATAATGAGGCATAAAGAAATAGAAAATGGGGGGAAACGGAGCGATTCTCATGAGACGACGGGTCGGGTCGTCACATCCTCCCCAACTTAAACAAATGCTCGTCCTCGAGCGTACCCAGAGTTGTCCTAGAAGCCAACCAATAGCTGAATGACCTTACCAAGCATATACCCGGGGGTGATCCCACGTCACCCTATCTCGCATAGGTCCGATAACACAACTGTGACGACCCAAAGGGTCATCACCTGTTTTCTCTTTCATTCCGTGCTTCCGAGGCCTTGAAAACCTCATTTTTACTTGCCTCGATTTGCGTGCGCAGTCCGGGCGCGTAGCCGGAAAGCTTAAATATGAATTTTGTGTAAAAATTGATGAATTTTGATATTAATATGAATAAAGTTGACTTTGGTCAACATTTTTAGTAAACGGACCCGGACTCATGATTTGACGGTCCCGGAGGGTCCGTAGGAAAATATGAGACTCGGGCATATGCCCGGAGTCGAATTCCGAGGTCGAGAGCCCGCGAAATGAATTTTTCTGTGAAATATATTTTCAGAAATTAATATGGAAATTTGAAAAGGAAATTGATTAGAACGTGTTGGTATCGGGTCCGTATTTTGGTTCCGGCGCCCAGTACAGGTCTTATATGTTGTTTAAGCGCTTTCTGTGAAATTTGGTTGAAATCGGACGTCATTTGACGTGTTTCGGACCTAAATATCTAAAAATGAAAGTTTATGAAGTTTGATGAAAAAGTGATGATTTTGAGGTTTAATTCGTTGATTTTGATGATATTTTGGTGATTTGATCGCATGGTTGAGTTCGTAGGATGTTGTTGAGTTATTGTGTGTGATTGGTTAGGAGCCCCGAGGGCTCGGGAGTGTTTTCGGAGGTGTTCGGGATGGTTTTGAACTTAGGAAGGCATCAGATTTTTCTGCAATTTTTACACAGTAAAATCCTTCATCGCGATCGCAATACCCCCTTCGCGTTCGCATAGCTTCTGAGTCCGCCTCCTTCGCGTTCGCATTTCAAGTACCGCGATCGCGTAAGCCAAACCTTGGACTCCAGTATTCTTCCTTTACGCGTTCGCATTAACAGACTCGCATTCGCGTAGCTTTGTAAACCTCTTCTTCGCGTTCGCATCATAAATTACGCGTTCGCTTAGACCAGACTTTGGACCCCAGAATTTTTCCTCTTCGCGTTCGCACTTCTCCACTCGCGAACGCGATGGTTGTCAATTTCTGCCCTTCGCGAACGCGACCCTACTGTCGCGAACGCGTAGGGTAATTTCACCCAGCGATTTTTAAGTCATAAAAACAGAACAGTGTCGGGTTTTATTCAAAAATACGTGAACCCTTTCTTCTCCAAAGCTTCTAGGCGATTGTTAGGGCATTTCTTCATCAAAGCTTCTTGGGTAAGTATTGTTTAACTTGTCTCCTTCACTTTACATCATCATTTATCAAATTCCTAAGCTCAAATCATGTAACCTAGGATTGAAATTGGGGAAAATGGGTAGAGTTAGGGCTTTTCAATTTTCTTTGATTTAGACCTCGTTTTGGGGTCGTATTTGAAAACAAATTGTATATCCGGGCTCGTGGGGGAATGGGTGATATGAATTTGGTCCGAACCTCATGTTTTGACCAAGCGGGTCCGGGGTCGATTTTTGGATTTTTGGGAAGAAGGCTTAGAAAACTATATTTAGGCATTGGGTTTGATTTGTTTAGCTTATATTAATGTTGTAAAGTCGTTATCTCATAGATTTGATTGAGTTAGAGCCGAATTCGAGAGGGAAAGCGGTCGTTGTGGATTGATTTAGCCGTGGAAGTTGAGGTAAGTGTTTGGTCTAACTTTGGCTTGAGGGAATAGGAGTAGAGTCTTATTTGTTAATTGCTATTTCTCGAGTACGGTGTATAGGCATGGTGACGAGTATCTATACACTGGTATCGAGCATGACCGTGAGTCCTGAATTGCTATATTATCGAATTCTTAATTATTATTTATGAGGACTTGGTTGGAAATCTTTAACACTGAGCCAGTAATTGATGAGACTGAGTATTGATTTAATTGTGTTAAGTAGAAATTGAGTAAGTTTGGTTATAGCTGGATTCTCCCTTGCCGGGATAGTTTATTATATTATCTTGTTCCCTTGCCGGAATAGTTTATTATATTATCTGGTTCCCTTGCCGGAATAGTTTATTATATTATCTTGTTCCGAAATAGTTTATTATATTATCTTGTGCCCTTGCCGGGATAGTTTATTATAACATCTTTCTCCCTTGCCGGGATTATTTTGTGTATTGTGTTGAAGAAATGGGATCGTGTGGCACGCCGACCACGAGATACTATGAAATGGGAGCGAGTGGTACACCTACCACGTGATACTATGAAATGAGAGCGAGTGGTACGCCTACCACGTGATACTATGAAATGGGAGCGAGTGGTACGCCTACCACGTGATACTATGAAATGGGAGCGAGTGGTACGCCTACCACGTGATACTATAAAATGGGAGCGAGTGGTACGCCTACCACGAGATATTGTGAAATGGGATCGAGTGGTACGCCTACCACGTGATATTATGAGAAATGGGATCGAGTTGCACGCCTGCAACGAGAGGAAATTGAAAGAAGTGAAAGTGGTTTGTTTTCCCTTATTCTGTGTTAGAAGAAATCAGATGTAGTTTCTTTTGTTATTCCTGATATTCCGTTTCATCTGCTACCCCATAAGCATGTTCCCCTCCCAGTTTTAATTGTTTACTTTCCGCTATTATTTTGTTGTACTTGTATATATATCTGCACAAGTTTATCTGGTAGTCTGGTCTAGCCTCGTCACTACTTCGTCGGGGTTAGGCCAGGCACTTACCAGCACATGGGGTCGGTTGTGCTGCTGCTACACTCTATGCATCTTTTTGCACAGATCCAGGTGTTGGAGCAGCATTTGAGTAGCAGTAGCATTCTGGGAGCGAGCTTTCAATCCAGGGACATTCGAGGTAGCCCTGCTGACGTCCGCAGGCCCGGAGTCCCTTTCTATGTTATTCAGTTTGTTATCATTTGTACCGAAGCAGACAGTTCTATGTTTCATTCAAACCTTGTATTTAGTATTCTCTAGTCGTTCGCGAGTATTGTGACACTAGTATTGGGTAGAGGATTTTGTTAAACTTCCGCATTTCTTTCGGTTAATTATATTTGAGACTTCCGCTTTATCATATTATGTTTGTTTTCATTAAATGGACGATAATTGCTAAAAGAAGTAAATTGAGTTGGCTTGCCTAGCTCCTATTAGTAGGCGCCATCACGACTCCCGAGGGTGGAAAATTCGGATCGTGACAACAACATAGCTGAAATTTCACAATCCATCTAGTCCATAAATCATAGAACCACATTGCACTTTCCGAAATCATACACAAGATCAGAACCTCACATCTATACTCAGAATAAGCCCGAACCAGCTGTAATAACCCATACCTGCAACCTCAGGTGCAATCATATGATATACTACATAACCCAAACACTCGAAACGATAACTTCTATTCACAGCAGTTGCCCACAACACCCGAATGACGGTAGAAAACCTCTTATCAACTAAGGTTTTATTCCAATACATTCATATACTGCCAACGATAAATGAAACACGCAATAAACCGTAACCATTTCTCAGATCAACCATTCATGAAGCCACTTCCTTTTTGACTAATACCACAGCAGATTCTGAGCCGAACCTCGATATTATCCTTCCAACAAGCTGAAATCAAATCCGTTCGTATGCATTAGAGACCCCAACGATCACCTCGAATCCAACACACCACTCTGGTGATATGACACCTCAATACAGGCCTAAGCCACAACTTGCATAATACGCGCACCAATAAGAAACGGTCTGAACATACTCAAATCATGAAAAGTGACTCAAACGAAAGAGCTATACCTCAAGCTCATCAGTACCATCACAACACAAGGCTGAGACCCCGTCTCACATCATAGAAATAGAACACCTGAATCTACCCCGAAAGGTCATATCTCCACGTGGCCTCGCTACAATGCGCGATCCTATCCAAACACCATTACACATAAAACACCTCAAGTCACTATGCTCAAAATCGTCAGCCACGTACAATTTGATGTCTGGAACCAAAGCAATTCATTACACCCAATTACTCTTCCCGTTCGACTCTCACTATGAATCCCCAATAGAACCGCACCATATGTGCCCATAACCAACAAATCATAACGTCTCACAACACCGAAAAGCAACTCATAGCTCTCCTCAGATCACTAACAAGCTCAATAATGATCGAATCAACCTATCCATCTATAATACAATTCGGGGCCAACCAAGCCAACTCAAGCTAAACACGTATCCATATCGGCCTACCAACGAACTCATTACCAAGAAAGCCTGAAGCTGCTCCTTCCACTACTATAACTCCTGCCGGAGCCGTACGATACGGTGCCCGACACCAAAACAATATCGAAATCCACAACCTCGCCCGGCGACATGCCCGGCCACAAGAAACGCATCCGAAAAGTCCCTTAACACCGGAACGGAACCAATGGTAGGAACCTCTGCACTGACATCCATCACGAAGGCCCAATTAAGAAAAGCAATCCTTCCCAGCCGTCCGCTGGGTCTTTGAAATATAATCCACTCTGCAAGAACATAATCCAATGCACCTCGCCACTCAAACCGTGGCATTTCCGGCATAGCCCGCAGCGCAATAGTTCAGCATCACCTAACACTAAGACAGCCAGTCTGAGTTTCAACATCACATCCAAAATCTAACATACCAGTAAATAAAGATCCACTCGAGCCTCCAAATCCCGATTGCCGCTAAACGGTGCCGAATACACACGATCCATAACCACGACATAGCCTGTACATGAGAACTCCCAGTCTCCAACTCCATATAGCACACGAATCATCATACCTGATCCCAATTTTTTTTTGCCATCCGAACGCATACCCCACCTTAAATACCCCATCACTCCATGATAGATACTCTAAAATTTCCTGTGCCACCAAGCAAACCCGAATACCACCAGTTGATCCAACAGAAAATGCCGCAATACTACCGAAGTATCATCAGTTTAATCACATTACCCTTTTTCTAAGACACATACTCTCGTCAAATCACTTCCAATTAGCAGCACGATTTCCTTAATTATCTGAGGCTACCCGTTGCCTAAGAGTTTTATGAACTTCTTTTCAGAACTGAACTGAAACCTCGTACACGCATATCTCGATCCTCCACAACATACCGCATATACCATACCATCCAAGGATAGCAGGAAAACTTTTATCCCCCTTCCGAGCCACAGACATCTACGCACTCAACTAGTCAAGAACTTCCATTGATCCCATCTAGAAGAAAAATCATTACACATTCCATGTCTCACATATTCGTAGAAAATACACTTCTTCAACCACGGTAGAAATCAACAAGAACTCTCTCAATTCCGTTTGCATAAATTAAACTGCCAGGACGGAATCCTTCTAACTCGACCAAGCTAAGCAAGCCATCAAAACCCAAGAGCATTGCTGCAAAATACTTGTAAGGGCTCATTACCTCGAACACATACGAAGAATTAATCATATCCTTACCATACCGATTCGGTCTACTATCAAGCTATTCCATCTATCTAATTTCCCTTCTGATTCATCATCAACTTGATATTCCCCCTTGCTCTAGCACCACAGTTCCTCAACCCAGGCTCACTACACGAGACCCAAGAACAAGACCACACTGTCTAAGACCCATAAGCCAATGAATCCTCTCTCAAATATTCCCAGAAACACCACATTCCAAAATACTTTACTCTGAAGAACTTCCTGCGAATCTAAACCCGTTACCTTTACTTTCCAGATTCTGATACATAGAATCCCATAATTAACATAAAAATACCACAAGTCTTGACCTTTTCCAATGAAAACACAGTCTCTAACCACATACACAACCATAAGACACCTGATTGTTACATGTAGAATCTTGAACACATTAAAACCATTCTTGAGAGTCATTTATTTCTTATTCAAACTGCAATTCACCTGATCAAACGAACATAACCACTTGTGCCTCATTAGCACTCTGACACCGCAGGATATGACCTTATCCCAATATAAACAAACATCTTCCTGCTCCATGCACCGAGCATTCTTTACCAACAACAGCTTAAGACATCATGTGATTCTCACACATCTACGAGGCACCATATAACCTTTGTCAAAATTTTGCTTCACTCGTGCCATCCTCGGCTCAATTTCCGCAACCAGAACTGATTCGCCAGCATGCCTCAAACCGGAACCAACATAGCACATAACCGTACAATTAGCTAATCAATAGCAAACTCCCCAACTTGGCTCGAAGCCATAGATCAAAACACTCCCAACAACTCATAATGCACATACTCCATTACTGCCTTAATACCATAGTGAGATTAAACTCAATCCTTCATAAGCTTGTGGAAACACAAATCATCTAGAATTTTTTTTTAACTCTTCTGCAAATCTCGCTTTCACTCACACAACAGTTAAGCCCACTCTCTAGGCGATCCAATTTAGATGTCAACACATTTTCTTCACTTGTAAATGAGATCTTCTAATAGATAACATAAGGATCACACAACTTTAGAACACTCCGCAGGAGATGACCCACCTGCTTTGCCTCCAACTACCATTTTTGTATACCCTCCACCGTCCTAAACTGTACGCAGTCGCTTAGTCTTCCTGAGTCTGAACTCATACCGCAACATAAACTCACAGAGATTACATCTCGCCTCTCGATTGTGGAATAACAAGCCATCAAGGCACATCTGATACTGAGCGCTCACGCGCGCGTACGAACACGTAGAAGGAATTTCAAGAGTTTCTTTCCAAGCTGAATCAAGGACGCACGATAAGAATTCAAGAATGTGAAGTTTTCCAAAAGGTTCTGCAGCCTCTCGAGGATAAGTACAGACGTCTCCGTACCGATCCACGAGACTCCACTAAACCGGCTCATGACTCGCGAGACCAAGTAACCTAGGCTCTGATACCAACTTGTCACGACCCCAACCCCGATCGTGATGGCCCCCAACACACTGCTAGGCAAGCCCGACCAATTCAACAACCTTAACCCTTTTTATACAGCTCATGATTCAATTAACACAAATAATTACTAAGTCATGATACTGAAACTCTGAAATATAGTTAAAACATGCGGAAAACCCAAGTAGAAATACTACTACACAGCCCGAAGAATCCGGTGTCACAAGTCTGAGCCTCTAATGAACGGGTGTCAACCTACTACATATTCCTCTAAAGAAATGCAAAAATAAAGCAAATAGGTTAGATGGGAAGATCAGGACTGCGGACGTCATGCAGCTACCTTGATGTTCCTAGATATGATGCTTGGTAGAGAAATCCTCACTCAGCCTCAGTGGTTGCACCTAGATCTGCACACAAGGTGCAGGGAGTAATGTGAGTACTTCCAACCCAGAGAGTAATAAACATAAATAAGGGTTGAGAGTAAGAAATCCTGGATAGGCACAATGTAAGCTATAATTACAGCAGTTTAATCCAGATAATATCAACTCAATAAACCAATGAAAACAATGATGCTGCAACAGATAAGTAAATGAATGACAATCAATTAAGAAATGCAACAAATAGTACGGTACTCTCTAGTACCCACTGCGGCATGCAGCCCGCTCCATTTATTTATCGTCGACGGCGCTCACTGGGGGTGTGCAGACTCCGGGAGGGCCCCCTTACGGTCCAAGCGCAATATCAAGCCATCTCATGGCATCCATTAGGCCCTAAGCCTCATATCAATATCAATATAATACTGCTGCGGCGCGCAGCCCGATCCCATACTCAGTCTAGAATCATGTAAGCCCCTCGGGCACAATAATATATAAATATTCAGCCCAAACTTCATTATAAATATTATTTAAGTTCCATGTTTGAGAAAAAGTGGCTGAGTTTGCAAAACAGTATCAATTACTAGGACTGAGTTCAATTATATGTAAAAAATGGTAAGAAACTAGTAAGAGCAATCCCTGAAGGATTTAATCAGTTGGCACGAGGCCAAATTATGACAATTAATCCATTTTTATAAGGATATCAACTAAGCTTCAATCAATTAGGTAGTAATTTTATTAAGCGGGATGGACCAAGTCACCATCCCCGACGGTGCTCTACCCCACGCCCGTTATCCAGCGTGCAAGTCACCTCACATAGCACTACGATGTGCAAATTCGGGGTTTCAAACCCTCAACACAGCATTTACATCTATTACTAACCTCAAGCCGGCCAAAATCCTAGCTCGCTATGCCCTTGCCTCTCAAATCGACCTCCTCGCACGTGGAATCTGACCAAAACCACAACGAATACGTCACATTATGCTATAGGATCAATACCCAATCGAAAATAATCGAAAAATATCAATAATCCCGAAATTGACAAAACCCGAGCACCGGGCCCACTTCTCGAAACTCAGAAATTTTTATAGAAAAGTGTTCTTCATCTTCTCCCGATTCCGTACATATAAAGAACACCAAAATCGGAGTCCGTTTGATCCCTCAAATCGACCCCTGAAGGTCTCATAATCTCAGGCCCCAAAATCCTATTTTTCTACTGTTTTTCATGAATTAAAGGCTGAGATTATGGTCTATAATCACCCATAAACGAGTTTTAATAATCAAATCACTTACCTCTGTGATACCCACTGATTTTCTCTCTTAAAAATTGCCTCAGAAGCTTCTTCCTGTTCAAAAATTGGAAGAAAACTCGACCTGCTCATTATAGGTATACTAATCACGCGTTTTACTGCTCCCAATGGATTCCTTGTGAAATTCTAATGAATTTAGGCTTTTGAATCACTCAATTTGACCTTATAATGAAGGAGAGATGTAGGTTTTAAGATTTGCAGGTTTTTAATACGTCGTCAGGGGCAATTTCGTCATTAACCTGAAAATCTGGTCAACCTTGGTAAAATGGCCATAAAATCCTCATACGATGTCCAAATTCGACGATTCTTTTTGCTACGGGTCCGTAATTACGATACAGATCTAATGATTCATTCAAAACAATAATCGGAGCTCATTTGTTCAATATGATATCATTTATGCTTGAAGAAACGACGTCGAAGCATAAGAAAAACGAGCACAACCAGAGGCGGATCCAGGATTTAAGCGTTACGAGGGCACCATTATTTTTAGTATGCCAATCACCAACAATAAAGTTCGGGTGTAACTCTTTGAAATGACTATGATGATTTATCATCAAAATAAAAACAACAATATTATCAAATACCATTAACTTGATACTAATATAACAAAAGTGTATTGTCCACTCATAGTTGAACTCGACGCGTTTTCATATTTTGAAAACGGTCAATAATAGCATCATTGCTTATATTTACAAACACTTCCTTCTCAAAGTAACAAACTAAACTTTCATTTAGAAATGCATCACCAATACTACTACGCAGTTCATCTTTGATGTACTTCATAGATGAGAATGCTCTTTCCACCGTTGCAGTTGCGACAGGTAAAATTAAAGTCAACTTCACAAACAAATAAATAAGTGAATAAGTCTCCACAAGATTTGTTTCAACCAATGCTTTCGCCAAATCACCAATTCCTTTCAAATCAGAGAACCTAGGGTCACCATGTTGCATATGCCATATGAAAGTGTCAAGTTGGCGACTAAGATCTCGAAGCTTCAATTCACCAAACTCATCGGGATAATGCTTGGCCAATGTCATTATTCTTTCCTTATCAAAATTAGCAAATGAGTTAGCCGGATTCAAGCTAGCCATACCAAGAAGCAAGTTACTACTCACAACATCAAAACGACTATTAAGCTCCAGAAGTTGCAAATCAATCACGGCATAAAAAAGCTCAACACGTAAGTGATGTGAATAAGTAACACTAGAAGGCCTATGCTTCGACTTTCCAGGAATATAGAATTCTTCCATCTTGGGCACCAAAATATCATGTTTTGCACAAAATAAATATACTTCATCCATCAATGGTTCCCATCCTTTATCTCTCATTCCTTGCAACCTTTCCTTTGTGATATCAAGAAATACCATGGCATTGACAATATCTTGATCTTTCGTCTGTAATGCTTTGCTCAACTCGTTTGACATTATTAATACTTTCAACATTAAGTGAAGCAAGAACACAAATTCAAATTCTTTAATTTTACTAGAAAAAACTTCTGCTTGCAACCTATCATTAACATCACCTTCACATTCAATCACCCCAAGCACATGAACAATAGAAGAAACTAAAATAACAAAGTTATCCAATATTTTACAATGTGATCCCCATCGAGTGTCACCTGGCCTTTGAAGCCCCTGCTCTTGATTTAATCCTTTGCCACTTTGAACTTCACCACTCTCTAACAATTGCTCCAACAATTCTGCTTGATGATCCCGAAGTTGATCTCTACGCTTAAAAGAAACTCCAATTATATTCAACACGTTAGTAACAATAGCAAAGAAAGTCTCAACCTCCTTGTGTTTTTTAGCAACAGCTACAAGCGTCAATTGTAATTGATGTGCAAAACAATGAACAGAATATGCCCATGGAGTTTCTTGCAAAATTAAGCTTTAAGGCCATTCATCTTTCCCTGCATATTACTAGCCCCATCATAGCCTTGTCCACGTATTTTGGATGGACTTAATGAGTGTTTCATTAGCAAAGAAAGTACTGCTTCTTTCAACGACTTTGCAGATGTATCACTAACACGAACAAGACTAATAAATGGCTCGTTCACTTGGCCTTTTTTGTCAACATACCGCAAAGCAAGGGCCATTTGTTCATGGTGTGAAATATCCTTGGACTCATCAGCTAATATCCCAAAATAATCTCCATCCAAGTCATCAATTATAGCTTTCACGGTCTCTTGTGCACAAGCACTCACAATATCCTTTTGAATTTTTGGCGAAGTCATCATATCATTTTTTGGAGCATGTTTTAAGTTTAGAACAAATAACCTATGTCAAAGACAGACAAAAGCCAGAAGGCTTGTATTTTTAAACATTCACTTTCATCGTGACCAGAAAAAGTAATCCAAAGTCCAAGAGAGAGAAAATGGATAGGCATGAATTTATAAATTTAAACGAATTAAGATTCAATTAAAGGTTGACCGAATGGCCAATCAAAAGCAGCTTGAATTGATTGAGATTGATTTGACAAGGCTAACATATTGTTGAAGCACTTATGGTGGAGATTACTTACTTCACCAACATGTAGATCAAATCTTTCGGTTGCTTTATTCCAACCCTTAAAGCCGGTTTTTGTGAAAGAGTCACCCGTGCTTCCATTAACGTAATCATTTTTGAATAAATAACAACATAAACAAAATACGGCATCTTTCTTCACACTATACTCTAACCATCTAGAATGCGAACCTCTAAACCAACCCGAACTAAATTGGCGCATTTTCTTCCCAAATAAAGTTTTAGGAAATTTGTGATCTGGTTGGCAGGGCCCTCTTTGGATGTAGTGTCTTCTCACTTCATCCCGTATTCTAGGGCTATATCTATCAATGGGTATTCTCTCTCCGGGGTCGGTATTAAGTGATTTCACATCAAACTCTTCGACAAGATGGGAGGAATTGTCTCTAAAACTAGAACTTGGTTGAGGAGAATTAAACCTCATCAAAAATTTGTCCATCTCAATTCACATCAAGAGAACTTCCTACAAAGCAACAATGCCAAGCAAAATAATATTTTTAATATGATTAATCAACCAAACTTTCTGAGGAGTAAAAAGAAACAGCAAACTAATAAGTGAACATTGGTTCCGTTTGTACCAATAAAGGGTTTTGTTAACTATTAATCAGCAACTCAAAAAGTGTCCAGTGCTCAGTGACAAAGGTTAATTAGTTCAATCGAATAACTTAACATTTAACAAGTGAAGTAGTATAAGATTACAAAAATCTATGTCAACTTTGAAAGAGATAGCATTTTAAGCAGTTACATCAAAGAGCTCACCGTTTCTAATTTTTTGAGAGTCGAACAAATAATAAATTCAAAAACTAAAAGAAGTACACCTTTTGGGGCCTTAAAATTTTTGGGGCCTAAATCAAAGGCTTTACTAGCCTCAATAAAATCAAGAATAATTACAGAAAATTCAGAGATTCAATCAAAATAGAATAGCCAAAAGTGAGAACAAGACACAAATAAGAGGCAAGCAAAACCTTCTAGTTAAGCCCCTTCTCAATCGTATTTTAAAAGGGATTTTTTTAAACCCTAACTTAGAAACTGAAATTTACCATTAGAAAAGTGGAAACAAGATGGAGAATTCCAAGTATAATTTTTAAAATCTTACCCAGAAAAAGATTCGGCAGCTGCTTCATGCCTTAATCCCTGAATAAAGAAACGTGTGATGCCGTGATGGTGAACAGGTGAAGGATGAAATTTGTTTTGGTTTGGGTTTAGAAGAAAGAACTGATGTCAAAGAGAGAGAAAAGGGAGTAGGCGTTGAAATTTGTTTTGGGTTTAGAAGAACCTTATGTCAAAGAGAGAGAAAAGGGTACTAGTAGGCGTGTGCAAAAAGGGTACTAGTATGCGTTAAATTAAAGGCCTGACCAAATGAGACCCAATCAAAAAAATTATTTTGATTGTTGGACCTAAGATTCGAACCTGAGTCTTGAAGAAGCCAACTACTCCCACAAACCAACTCTTCTATCCAATCTTTGTGACTAAGGGTGCCGCATAATATATTTATAGGGGTCCTTCCTGTATTAACTTATATATATATAGAATATATATACAATATTTTTACCGAGGCCAACGGGTGCCCGTGCCTCCCACCCCCAAGCGTAGGTCCGCCCCTGAGCACAACGCAGCCCAATCCTATCCGAAACTCACCCGAGCTCCTCGGGACCGCATACGAACATACTAACACGTCACATATGATCATTCAAACTTAGTTGCACTCTCAAAACACCAAAACTAACATCAAAACACCAAATTTACATCGGATTCAAGCCTAAGTTCTTCTAAAACTTTCGAAACACGCATTTGATCAAAACCCCAACCAAATCACCTCCGAATAACCTGAAATTTTGCACACACATCCCAAATCACCTAGCGAAGCTACAGCAACTCTCGGAATTCCATTTCGACCCTCGGATCAAAATCTCACCTATCAACCGAAATTCGCCAAAATACTAACTTCGCCAATTCAAGCCTAATTCTACACCGGACCTCCAAAATCACTTCCGATCACACTCCTAAGTCACAAATAATCCCCCAAAGCTAACCGAATTGTCGGAATCCACATCCGAGCCCTCTAACTCATAGGTCAACATCCGGTTGACTTTTCCAAAACAAGCCCTCCTTAAAGAGACTAAGTGTCTTATTTCCTTCCAAAAATCAACCCAATTCAACTCGTTCACACAAGACACTGATAATGAAGCATAACGAAGCAGGAAATGGGGGAAACGAAGCGGTTCTCACGGGACGACAGGTCGAGTCGTCACAACCTGATAATAATATAGATTATGAACAATTTCAGGAAGATTTCGGTATAGAAGATAATGAATTAGAAATGGAAGATGAGATACCACTTACACCTAGTAGTGTTGGAGCTGGTAATAGGGTGGTGGTCGTGGTGCTAGTAGTAGACCACCTGTGGCCTCGACTAGTAATCGTAGAAAAAGAAGTAAGGTTTGAAATTTTTTTGAAGACATACCGAATAGTGATAGAGTTAAATGCAAACTTTGTAATGATACTTTTAAACATAAGACTGGAGGACAATTAGGGGGGACCGGGACACTTAGTAGACATATGAGAATTGAGCATCCTATAGAATGAGGCTCTGATGGAGATGGAAATCAAGCAACTCTAAACCCTACTACTGGAGTTCTTATGAAATATGATAAAATGAAGGATCATGAAGAGTTAGCAAAAATGATTGCTTTGGGTTGTCTACCTTTTTCTTTTGCTTCTTCATCATATCTTACTATGTATATTCAAAGGATTTACAATCCTTTATTTAAAGGTATCCCTAGAAGTACTTGTAGATCTGATATCTTTAGACTTCACGAACAATATCAAACATACATACGTTATTTGTTTAGCCACCTTCCTTGTAGAGTTTCTCTAACTGTTGATATTGGCCATGCTGTTAATGAAAATGATTATTTTACAATTACATGTCATTGGATTGATGATGGTTATTGTATGCAAAAACGTATTATCGCTTTTAAATATGATGAAGATCAAAGTCATACTGCTGCGTTTATAAGTACTACTAATTGTGAAATTGTTGAATTTTATATCTCAAGCAAAAAGTATTGTGTATGTCTTTTGATAATGCTTCTAACAATAATGCCGCAATTTCAATATTAAAACTGCATTTGCAACCACCACTTGATGAAATTTTTCATGTTAGGTGTGCATGTCATGTTTATAATTTAATTGTTAAAAGTGGCCTTGATTTAATTTCAACTGAGATTACTCATGTTAGAAAAGCAGTTGGTGTTATTCAAGGATATAATAGACAATCTAGAATAAAAGAATTTAAGAATAAGTATATCCAGTATAACCTTGAACCCAGATTCATGCCAGACGAAATTGTTACTAGATGGAATTATACATATATATTTTTAAAATGTTGCTACAAATATAGTTCCCAATAACTGAAGCTGCTAATGCGCATTATACTGATCCAAACCGTATGTTAACAACTACTACTTGGGAGGTCATTAATGATGTTGTTAAATTTTTACATAAATTTTAGGCTGAATACATACGGAGACACTTAAAGTTGACACGATTTTTCATTTAGACACCTAAACTTAGGGGTGTTCCTAATGAGCACGTACATTAGATGAACTTTGTTCCAATTAAGCACTTCTTGCTGAGTTGACACATAAAGTGAATTTCACCTGATATAAGCGCGTGAAAAGCTAATCTTGTATATTGTTCACCGGCAAATGCATAGTTTTTGGCCGGAAAATTAATCTCCGGCAGTTACCTTTTACTAAACGATTTTTAACCTATTTTCTTCTTCTCTGGCCATCTGCACCACTTACTTTCTTTTTTCAGATCTGGCCGGCGATCACCTTAATCACTGGCTCTTCTTGCTCCTTTAGATTCGACCATTGCCACCATCATCATCACCTCCTTCTCCTTCAAATCCGACCACCAACATCACAACTATCTTTTTCGTTTTCAGATTCGGCGTTGCTACTACATCATCACCATCACCGCCTTCTTCAAGTCGGATAACTACCATCACTGCCTTTTTCTTTATCAAACCTAACCATTATCACTGCTATTTCCTCCCCTTTATCAGATCTAGGCGCCCACCACCACAACCACATTTTAATCTAGGTAAAAGTTTTTTTTTTTTTTTGAAAGAGGAATGGAAGCAAATGAAGGATTAACAGACAAGTTAATGACAACCTGCCATGGGATGTCATTCATCAAGATTTGAATGCAAAAAAGCTTTCATTTTAGATGTGTTGAAGCTAAAGTTGGTTGATAGCAGATTTTGCCGGTGACGGTATTCTCGGCCATCTGCTCTGTTTTTCTCTTTCTATTTTGGGTCAGACTATTTTTAATATTGCCTATTTTAATTTTGCTGACATGTAATTTTTTTATTGGTTTGGTCTTCCATTTTAAAAGAGAGTGAGATTCACGTATTAGTGTTGGTTTGGAATTATCAAATTTGTGTTTGATAGGCATACTTTATATGGAGTTCCAGTGGTCAATAGGAACAAGCCTGGGTTGAGGTGTCTAAGTGAAATTTGGTGCCAACTTTAAGTGTCTCCATATATATATTCAGCCTAAATTTTATACAGCTACTATTGAGTTTTCTGGAGCATATTACCCTACTATTGCTATGGCTTTAGTACATATAGCTGAAATTTCTTTTCTACTCTTTGAATTTTAGAAGAAAGAAAGATATATGGATGTTGTTGAAAAAATGCAAGCAAAATTCAAAAAATAATTCTTTCCAATTCTTCCGATTTACTTAATTGGTGCTGTATTAAATCCTTCTATTAAGATGTCTGATTGTCGCCAATTAATGAATGCTTTATATACTTATATGGAGATTGGACCAACTGAAACCCCAGATATATATGTTTCTATGAACAAGCTAAATGATTCTTTACAACAATTATATCTATTATGCAAATATAATTGATAATGCTGCTCTTAATGTAGGCAATGTTAATCCACTATGCAATGTACCACTTCTACTACTGTGGATGATGAAGAAGGCCTTGATAGTTTAAGATTTTTTCTACATTTTCTAACACTCAAACCAGTAGCAAGAACATTGATGAACTTAATTTCTACTTGCAGAAGCAAAAAAAGCCTCGCACAAAGGAACTTTCACCGTTGGGATGGTGGCATGAGAATGGAAAGCAATTTCCCGTTCTTTCCGCTATGACTTGGGACCTGCTGAATGTGCCAATTTCAACTGTTGCACTAGAGAGTGCATTTAGCTAAGCAAGACAACAACTTGGAGACACCTGTCACTCATTGGGAAGCAATGCTTTGGAAGTTTTAGTATGTTTCAGAGATGGTATTAGATCGGAACGAAGAAATCAAGGACGTGAAGATGTTGATAGCCCAGAAGACGAGGAACTTGGAGATATATTAACACATGGTAACCCATCCGAATTTAACACTCCAGAAGAAGGCCACTCAGTTCATATTGATTATGACGAACTTACTAAGGCAATGCAAAACCTTTGAAAGTTTGAATTTACTCTTTTTTGGTTAATTTACTTGTTGTTAAATGTAAACTTTCAATTTATAAGTTTGAATTTTTAAATAAATGTAGCACTTGCAATTTATAAGTGCAATTTTTTCCAATCTTCATTGTATACTTTATATTTTTACTTTATATTAATATAACTTACAATAGCTATAAAAAATTCAAAAAAAAAAAATTAAAAATAATACTAACCCGGCTCGGCCCCTTGAACCCGTAACTCTTACGGTTCAATTTTTACCCGTATGAACCCGAACTCGTTAAACCCGGTATGCCCTAAACCTGTAACCGGTCCGGACCATAACCCGTACGGGCACTAAATTTCCTTACCCAGCCCGGCCCGGCCCACCCGTTAGATACCCATAGCTCCAACTGAGCTCCCAAAAGCTACTATAGGTACTTTCCTTGGTCGTTCGCGTCCCCTTCCTCGTCCCCAACCTCTCGCTCCTGCCACGGCCACACTGACGTATGTTTAGCTAACATACGCCGAAAGCATGAGTGAAGGTAGAGAGAGAAAGCTCCTTGTATCTAACGCATTTTAATTGGTAAAAGTTAGTTTAGTTTATCGATTTTTGAGATGTTATAATATTCAAATCTGCGACATGTCCATCTGAGCTGCAGTTAAAGAACCTGTCAATAAGGCCCTATTAGTGAATTCATTATTTTTGCTATAAAACAAGGAATTTTTACATTCCTATGCCATATAGGAAACTATATTACCCTCAAAGTTTAAGGTTTGATATAATTACATTTAGTATACCTAATTACCAATTATATACCATTAGTGGTTTTTAAGGGTATTAATTACACTCCTAATTTAATGGTACCGTATATTCCTTCTAATACCACTTTCCCACGTTTCTCTCTCCAATTCCCACACCTTCACCCACGTTTCCCTCCCACACCCATGATTTCTGTATCAAAATTCCATTATTTCTTCCATAGCCAAGGCACTGTCGGCACCTCTGCAATCTTGTCCAATGTTTTTGTGCTCGGGGTAGATGAGCACAAGCCTGGTCGATTTGATGATTATGATTTCGGGTTCCTTCAGTAATATAAGAGGAAAGGAAAAGAGAGCAGCAATTCCACCATTGACAGCCATTAAAAAGCTTTGAAGCTTTGAATTCAAATTTGGATTTTCAAAAATCATTATTTGTTTGGATTGGGTGTTGTTGTAAGTAATTGGGAATATGGTTTGGAGTTTATATCTCAATTTTGAGGGGTTTTGGTGAAGATTAGACTTGGTTTTGGCTGAATTTCAGATTGAAGCTCGAAGAAGAAGACATGACATACATTATATTGCAGCAATTGTAGAAAAATTGTAGGCTGTTGTTTATTTATTTTTGACTTGTGTTTTTGTGTTAAAAGTTTTGATGGGAGCTTGTTATTCCACTTCGTCTGTTTTGGAGCTAACTTGTGCAGAGGAGAAGATGTTTTTTAAGTTATATATATATTGCTATACCTTTAAATTCAAGAAAGTATGGTTGTATTGTATTTAAAGAGGCGTGAATTTGTAGAATAGGTTGAATGTGAGGAATGAGTCAAATAAGACTCACAATGGCTTGTTTTCTACATTTAATCTACAACAAAACTACATATCATTTGAAAAATTAATATGAAAATACGTAATTTCAATGTTTCTACAAATTATCTACAAAATTTCTACAAACTGTTCATAACAGAATTTATCTTTATTTTCATGCATGTTCGTCTGGAACACTAAAGTTACTTGATATGCCAATATCTCCCGTTATAGAGGAATACAACTTATCTACAATTTTCTACAACTTTCACACATTATTTCCACCCAGTTAAATATAACTACAATAACATAAAATTTGAGCTTTGCGTTTTTGTGTTAAAAGTTTTGATGGGAGCTTGTTATTCCACTTCGTCTGTTTTGGAGCTAACTTGTGCAGAGGAGAAGATGTTTTTAAGTTATATATATTGCTATGCCTTTAAATTCAAGAAAGTATGAATGTATTATATTTAAAGAGGCGTGAATTTGTAGAGTAGGTTGAATGTGAGGAAAGAGTCAAATAAGACTCACAATGGCTTGTTTTCTACATTTGTTCTACAATAAAACTGCATATCATTTGAAAAATTAATATGAAAATACAGAATTTCAATGTTTCTACAAATTATCTACAAATTATCTACAAACTGTTCATAACATAATTTATCTTTATTTTCATGCATGTTCGTCTGGAACACTAAAGTTACTTGATATGCCAACATCTCCCGTTATAGAGGAATACAACTTATCTACAATTTTCTACAACTTTCACACATTATTTCCACCTAGTGAAATACAACTACAATAACATACAACTTACATACAAATTTTATACAAAATTTATACAATATGTCTTTTGTATATTTTGTATCTGATTTATACATAGTAAAAAAAATTTCATACAAACTAATTATATATTATACACACTTATCTACAAATTATCTACAATTTTCGTACATTATTTCTACTAAGTTATATACAACTATAATATAATACCACTTAAATATAATTTTTATACAATGTTGTTCAACTTTCATACAATAGTTAAATGAATAAAAGAAAAATAAATAAACAACATAATACAAATTTTGTACAATTTATCTATAATTTTTCTATAATTTCTGCAATATAATGTATGTCATGTCTTCTTGTTCTTCTTCGAGTTTCAATCCGAAATTCAGCCAAAACCAAGTCTAATCTTCACCAAAACCCCTCAAAATTGAGATATAAACTCCAAACCATATTCCCAATTATTTGCAACAACAGCCAATCCAAACAAATAATGATTTTTGAAAACCCAAATTTGAATTCAAAGCTTCAAAGCTTTTTAATGGTTGTCAATGGTGGAATTGCTGCTCTCTTTTCCTCTGCTTTGTATTACTGAAATTTGGACATAATTGTGTTTAATGTAGAAGAATTGTAGAAGATTTAGTCGTTTTTGATTTGTGAAATCAGAAAAAAGTTTGAAACACAGTGTATCGAAAAAGCAGAGACCTAAATTTGAAACGAAACTGACGAAGAAGATTAATATGCGTGATTTGCGTTGTGGAAGATCTGGAAGAATATTTAATCCACCAATTTTAGCGCGCCTAAATAAGGAAGCCTACAACTACAATGATTCCTTATTTAATGCATTGTCTATATTTTGTAGAAATACTATTAGCATGAAGGGTAATATGCAAACTATGAACATATTTGATAATATAGTTTCCTATATGGTATAGGAACGAAAATTTCCCATAGAACAAACTAACATATATGCATATTATAAATTATTTTTATTCAACAAGGGTACAATTAGTTAATTAAACGTACAGGAACGGCAAGTTTGATTATTTCTCTATGACTCAGGCGAAAATACAGGGTCATAAAATGGGATTTTATATAGACCTTAATTTGCAAAAGTTCCAAAAGAAAAGGGGGTAAATTAAGATCTATATAAATCTGAAGTCAGTCATCGATCATACACATAATAATGATAGGGAAAATGACATTGTATAGCCCGCTCTCAAAATAATAACCGAAAAAATATATCTTTTTTGTATATATATAGATTCTATATGTTATGTACAAAAATTATACAAATCTTATGCATTCTTTTGTCTAGTGTATATAAAAAACTTTTGGCACAGACTAAAAGTGAAAAAACCTAAGATGACAAAAGTCTATTTTTGCGTCTCCTCAATCTTTAATATACACATATCGGGATGCCGTATGAGAGATCATTGAGGTACCTATTGAATGCGAATACCCATTGTACCGAGAACTGGAACCATTAATTATAGTGTATATCATCGACATACACTATAATCAATGGTAAATTACGTTGGTGGGGGAGTTTGGCGGACTCGAAATGACAATGTATTATTTCTAACACTCATGCATGAGTCGGTTTTTCTTCAATTTTCTGTGGAAAAAATATTTTTTTGTGGTTAAAACTTGGTTTTATATTGCGTTTGCCAAACTAAACTACGTAAGCTTGAATTTCTTCATCATTTTTATTACACGCTGGGGAATAAGAGAGTTCAACCGGTATCACTAGAATTAAAATCAAATTCTATAATTAACTATAGTATCTAAATCTAACCATGATAAATCAGCGCTTACTGATATGATTATCTTTTCGAAAAAGACTTCAAATGAAACTACCAAGTACGTACGTAGTAATCTCTAGTAAACTATGATCATTTACGGTTCACGCTATCCAGTTGCGATTAATTGACAACTCACCCATAATGGGTTGTGTATGAGATTGAGGGCAGTAAAATAGTAACTGAGCTAACTGATGGATTGCGTATAGGTGTTCGTAACACGCAGCGGAAGACAATAACAATCCTAGGTAGATTTTTTCGTGTTTAAAATTTATTTACATGTCAAAGACGTACCTGGTGAAGAGAGTCTCGTTTCAAAATTTCTTCGATAGTGCAAAGACTCTATGCGTATCCACACCGAGACCGATCCTTGCTATCAACTCTTTGATCAATGAAACCCGCGAACAAATTGAACGAAATATTGTGTTGAAATTTTTCTCAAAAATCTCAACTCAAAGGTAGAAGAACAAGAAACACTTTTCTTGCAATTGTATTTCTCTCTTGGCTTTGTATTGTATTCTCACTTTTACAAAGTGGGTTTTCTTCTCAAGAATTAATTATCACAAATGTTCTCCATCACCCTTTATATAGCATCACCTATAAACCCTATTCCTATTTGGTTGAGGTAATGATTTGCTTAGGGTAAAAGTTTATTCCAAAAATAAACTTCAATCGAATTATATGGAAAATTGGAAAATCACGTAACGTGACTGCCGAATCCATTCCTCCAACTCAAAGTTGGATTCTCGTCTTTCCAACTTAACGTTGGATTCAACTTATACGTCACTTTACAATTCCAAATCAAACATTATAAAACTTTTCCAATGGAAAATATATATCCCATTCCTAATGGAATTCCCGTGCATGCCGTAGTCCTTTTTGGACTTTCATCTCCAATTCAAAATTGGTAAGGAAATTGATATTTATATGTAACCTTTATATAAATTAACACTGTTTTATATTATATATATCACATATATATATTTCAACCAAGAGATATAATTTATTTTCTATTCCAAATAGAAATTTCAATTTGTTCACAATATTAATTATATCCTCTGTGCTAGCAAAGAATATAATAATATTTCATTTGGACTAACTAAATAAATTTATTTGACTAATTAAATTCTTTAATTTAATTAACAAATAATAAAGTAATTAATCCTTTAGCAAAGATCAGAACACTCGTTAGTGTGCGACCCCATAGGTTCAATACTAAACCGGTAGTAAATTGACCACATCAATATACTAATCAAGGGTGGCGTCTAGCAACACTCCTTAACGACCGGATAGCATGAAGTATACAATTTACTCTCAAGAACCAGTAGAAGAATAATGTAGTAATTCCTTCTGTCCTTATAGCTCTGGATCACCCTAGGATATGGCTCAACTGTCAAATCCTAATAGGTGACCAACTATGTGTTCATGTCAAATATAATCGACCATTGAATGACCTAAGAAACTCTTTTCTTCTTTTCATTCAATTGCCCTGGCCAAGGTCTTAATTTGGTCGTTTATAATTCATGACAACATGGAGCTTAAACTCATTACCAAGAGTTGACAGATTCCATCTTGATCAATCACTAATTCTACATGTATTTAATCGTACCCAATATCCTTTCAACTATCGCCCTAGGGCCATAGGTGTCTGGTATCAAAGCACAATAAATAACTTGTCAATTACTATGACGATCTCAAGTCAAAGGAAATTATTACATCACATTCTTCAAGAGAATATCCTATTGACAGTTTATGGTAATTCTAACCATTAGGAATTATCCAATGAGTCGGTTCAATGACCATATCTCTATATGCATCATCTATCTATGTAATTTAGTTAATGAGATCAACTAATCTTTATCCCATAAAGACGATCACATAAATATTGATCTAACCGGATTACTAATGTCCAAATTAATAATCCTACGATCAAGTACAAAATTTAGATTAAATTATAAGAAACTTTACTCTCATTATCATGATCTCCATCACAATGTCAAGTCTCAAAATTTAATCAAGGACCTTATCAAATTAATCAAGCAATAAATAACAATGATAAAAGAATATCAAATGCCATATATATTCTATATCAAATAATGTTCACAAAAAATATGTTCAGATCATCAGATATGATATTGGATCTAGGGCATATCTACTCTATCCCTAACACTAACTTGTATGACAACACAATTATTAAAAACCATATGGAAGGGCATAAGCCTCTCAGAAATTGGAGAAAGTAATTTCATTTGCAAGTCACCAAAAAGTAGGTCACTCATAATAGTAAATACATGGCTGCGATCTCAAAAGCCTTTTGTTAACACTATTCTGCAGTATTATCTTGTTGACACTTGATGCAACCCTTAGTACCGGAATGCCTTCTGAAGGTGGCAAGGTGACTGAGCCAGAGGTGGCTTAACCCCCAGGCCACTAAAGCCGCCGTTTTAGGCCTCACAAAATTTGAGGCCTCAAAAGCTACTCTTTTTATATGTAATTTTAATATTTATGATTAAATAGTGACAAAAAAAAATTAATTTCAACCATCTTTTGCTACCTTATCACCAATTTTAATTAACATAGTTTTATATTTTGTGTTGTCCTTTCTTGGAGTTGGTTGAGAAAATTTAAATAAAAGTGCAAGGCAATTAAATCTGCAGTTACTTTCTAGTTCTTCTTACTGCAACTAGAATAAATTCTATTTACAACTCTAACTTTGTAGAATATTTTCTTTCAAGATCTATGTAGCACGTTGGAAGCTAATTAGATCGTAAAAAGCTATAGTTAATTTATTTATCATCTTTGTAAATACATACATGATTGTTACTTTGAGAGGCAATACTATATAGTGAGTTATGTTGATGGTCATGTGGAACGAAACTTAATAACATCTTATCAAATGTTAGTAATATTTCAACAAAAACTAAAGGGGTTGGTTACATCGTCAAGATGAATTTGCATCTCAAAAAGTAAAAAGAATAAATTTGGAAAACTGATATAGTATAGTCGCTGTAAAAATAGCAATCGAAAAATGTATAAAATTTGTATATTTTTGGTATATATATATAATATGTATATTATATAAAAAACGGAAAAAGTCCAAATATACCCATGTACTATGAGAAAAGTTATAAATATACCCCTCGTTATACTTTGAGTCCAAATATACCCATGTCGTTATACTATTGGTTCAAATATACCCCTCTTCCATTAAGTTTGGCCAAAGTGGACATCCAATCCTGCGTGGCACTAACATTTGATGAGGTGGGTACTACGTGACATGCCACCTCAGCATCCCTAACCAATGTTACTCCTCCCTTGTATTTTTCTTCACCACTAAAGTTCCCTTGGTGTCCACCACCATTACCACCATTACTGCTACCATTGGTAATATTCCTAATACGTTTGCTCTTAGAAGAGTATGAAGCTCGTGGTGGTGGTGGTAGTAAATCTTAATGTAAAACTTATTTACACCAAAATAACTCAAATCAAATCATGGATATCCTTCAGCAAACATTTTGTTTTTTTTGAATAGACTGGACCCTGGCTTGGCAAAAACAAGGCAGATATGGGAAATATTGCGTTATGACAAATGACTTACGTTTTGGTAAGTCATCACAGAAAAAAGCACATAATTTTAATTCTTTAAATATTGGAGTCAAAACTCCATTGTCACCGATGTATAAAGCTGTGATGCATTATGGTTACACAGCCATTTTGAAATCACAAAAACTTATATGATTTCAAAATAAAATGCGTTATAAGAGGTATAGGGTTAAATGTAATAATCTCTATATAATTTTGGCACCCAGGCTAACAGTAGAGTTCTATCAATAAAGACACTTAAGATCCTTCGGACTTGTTAATAACCCAAGTATAAGTAACATTTAGAATAGCACATACCCTAAATACATAATTAGTTTTATAACTGTGTAGTGATATTAAAATATAAACCTTTGAACGATAAACCTCTTTATTGTGTCTTATTCCTTAGTGCATCCATTGTAACATCAACAGGAAAAGCACACACACTCACATTACTTGTCTACTAGCAAA
Source organism: Nicotiana attenuata (assembly GCF_001879085.1). NCBI lineage: Eukaryota > Viridiplantae > Streptophyta > Magnoliopsida > Solanales > Solanaceae > Nicotiana > Nicotiana attenuata. The sequence continues at coordinate 329,292 of NW_017670996.1, read as the reverse complement.
GCGTGAGCTCAACACTGCCAGATTCCGCAATGTCAAGTTATGAGGGGTTGATAGACAGTGTCCAAAATCTAATATAGATACCACATTGTCTATATGTCATAACTATACTTTTATGAAACCAACTGAGGATATAGCTTTCATCCTTAACAAAGCATTTACCTTAAATGAGTCATAGATAAGTCCCATCGGCAATCGAATTTGGACATCGTATGAGCACTTGCAATATTTTCTCAAAACTTCTCTTAGTGTTTGCCTTAGCATAGTAAGTGATAATTCTCTTACACGCCTAGTAATATGTTTTCATACAGATATTCTCGTAATCATTAGGTTACCCACGCCAAATGATTTATAAAGCATGGGGATTATAGTTATAGATACGTGCAGAAAACACTTTTTGTTCCTTTAATTTGTGTAACCACTCTATGCTTGGACACATCCGATTATGCACCTATATAACTTACTATCCCAATGTCAGTTATGATTAATACATATGGGTATTAATGCCAACTATGGTGAAATCTTCTCTATTGATATAACACCTAGAGTAACAATAAGTGTCAATTTTGACATTACATAAACCTCATTAAATTTCCATGTTAATATCATAGATATCTATAATCATCAAAAAGTGTTATATTGGCTCCTCAGACAATATCGTCAAATCTTTATTGTCTAGTAACAAACTGATAGTAGAAAAATTTGATCATTTGTGACTTCTGTAGGAGTATTGTTACTCGAGCAAAAATAACGTGCTCACAATTATCACCTAGTAGTGGACCATGTTTTCCACTTTTCCTCATGTTCTCCATTATCTGTTAGTTGCTATTTTTTAGACTTAGTAGTTAAATTGTAAGCCTATAAAGCTCTGTGAGAGAGATGTCTACAAGTTCTAAAATTTCAGTGTGTCCCAAAATTCATGCTGACAGTATAATTTTTGATATATAGTACATTCAAATTATCAGATGATTATTTCGTTGACATTTCAGATGGTCTTTGAGGTTCTTAAGTTGAAGAATCAAGAAAGGAATGGATTGTAAGCTAGCAAAGTTGGATATATAATGAGAACAAAAGTTCCTAAGTAACTCTCTACCCCCATGGTAGGGGTAAGGTATGCGCATACATTATCCTCCCCAGACTCCACTTGTAGGATATGATTATACTGGGTCGTTGTTGTTAATATAATAAAATTCTAGAAAAATATGTGATTTCTTTATGGAAGACTTCATATGACAAGTAAACTTTAGTTGTTTTATGTGGACATGCTTCATTCCACCATTTTCTTATTATTATTATTTTTTGAATTGCTATTGCAGCTTATGGAGGAGCAGAGAAAGCATCCAGATCAATTGGGACATGAGTGATTATTTTTTCTCTCTTGTAAAAGTATATTGATATGTTTGAGTAGAGCAACCTTTTACTATTTTAATTTATTTTGAATGATATTGTTGAGTCTTTAGTTATGTCTTGCTAATGTATTGTATTTCTTAAAACAAATTAAAATTGTCTACATATTTGATATTGCATTTATTAAAACAATTGAAGATATTTTGCTATAGTTCTCTACATATAAAAGCATTGATTCTTAGCTTGGCTATCAATGTTTGTGGCAAATTCTTTAATTTGTAGCTATGAATTTTTTTGATTTGTAGCTAAACATATTATAAATTTGCCATAAAAAATAATATAGCTGTACTTTTTCGCTTTTTGTAGCAAATGAAGAAAATCTTTTGCTACAATTCTCTATGTCTCATGGTAAAAAAGGTGAAATCTTAGCTACAAAAAAGTTGTTTGTGGCAAAAACTTCAGCCCATAGCTATGGACTTTTAAATTTGTAGCTAAACAAACCCATTATTGCCACGAAATTAAACCATAAAAGTAGCCACAAAATCTGAATTTGTGTGGCAAAAAGGTTATATCTTTTGCTACAAGATAATACCTTGTGGCTACAATATAAAGATAGCTACAAATGTTGTTCGCCGTGGCAACTGAATAAAATAATTTGTTATGAGTATATTTTTTCGTGGCAAAAGACTCTTATCATTATAGCTACAACACCAAAAGTATTGTAGCAATAAATACTAGTTCTTAGCCACGGACCATGTAAAGTCCGAAGCTAACTTTTTGCTACGCTACATTTTGCTACGAATGCTACGGAAACTTTTTTTGTGGCTAAAGTGTTTAGCCACGGAAATTTCATATTTAGCTACAATGTATTTCATAGCTGTATATGCATAATCTTGTAGTGGTCACAAAGTACATGAGCGTCTAGAGAATTAACATAGTCTACTACAAGGTTTATTGAATACAATTGAAACACAACTAGAATAAAGAAGGAGGGCCAAGATCCGCGAACGTCGTGCAGATACCTCAACAATCTCCCAAGCCTGCAACCTCGACCAGTGACTGCCACTGGGACCGAAAGCACCTGGATCCGCACACAAGGTGCAAGGGGTAACGTGAGTACACCAACTCAGTAAGTAACAAGTCCAACCTATGGACTGATAGGTAGAGACGAACGTAACCTCAGCAGAAAATAGAAATAAGCTGTGCAGTAAAGTAGACATGTTATTCTTTCAGGAATATAGTTCAATAGTGAAATAAATACATATCTAAACAATGTAAAATATAAGGCTCAGCTAACTCTGCATGCCAATGCATAGAAGGTATGAAATGCACCATGTGCTCCCACTCTCAAGTGCTCAACCACTCTGTACTGCATATGGCCATCCGGCCCAGAAAAATCCATCCCAGAACCTATACAACGCTGACTGCAAGTCATCCAGTACCGAGGAACTAGGGTAATCCAACTTTGAGGAGAAATCCATCTCCAGGTATACACACACACACACACACACACACTCAACCACTCGGTACCGCATATGGCCATTCAGCCCAGGGAAATCCATCCCGGAACATACTCAACAATGACTAGACGTCACTCGGTACTGAGGAAAAAGGGAAATCCATCCCTGTGGAGAAATCATCTCCATACATCAATACTTCGGACAAATCCATGTCCAGGAAAATCCATCCCTATGGAGAAATCCATCTCCATATATCAATACTTCGGACAAATCTATGTCCAGGGAAATTCATCCCTGTGGAGAAATCCATCCCCTTAAATCAATACTTCGGACAATCCATGTCTAGGAAAATTCATCCCTCAATAATATCATCTGAGCCCACTGTGGGTGTGCAGACTCCGGAGGGGATCCTACGTCCCAAGCGCTATAACAAGCCAACGAAGGCATAATCAGTAATCCGCTGCGGCGTGTAGCCCGACCCATAACCGTCACTCATCATTCAGGCTCTCGGCCTCTCTTAGTCATCACTCTCCAGTCTCACTCACGGGCTCACAATGCCATGAAAACAAGCCCGAAACAACGATATGATGCGTCAAATAATAACAACTAAGACTGAGACATGATATGATATGCATGAGTAAGACTGAGGATATAACATCAATGAATCTACTGATATGACAACAAGAAACGACCACTCGGGTCTCATCAGTATCGGCGTGAAGCCCTAACAGGATAGCTAGCATGATTTGCAGCACATTTACTTAGTCACATGATAGAAACAGTTCTCTAAATGAACCTCTGCTGATACAACGTGGAATTCACTACTAGAAATCCGGTAAAAAGCGACCACAAAAAGCGACCAAAGTTGGTCGCTTATAGGCCTAAAAGCGACCAAAAAGCGACCAAACATGCCTGGTCGCAATATAGCTGGTCCCTTTATTTTAGGGACCAAAGTTGGTCGCTAATTAGCGACCAACTTTGGTCTCTAAGGTAAAGGACCAAATATTCCGGGTAAAGACTATAGCGACCAGCTTTGGTCGCTTTATTATTTTAATAATACAATTTTGGCGACCAAAGTTGGTCTCTAAATGATAAAAAACATTTTATTTATTTATTATTAATCATAAAAAAGCGACCAACTTTGGTCTCTAATCCAAATATTATATTTTAAAATCTGGAAAATATAGACCTAAGGTTGGTCGTACTTTTAATTAAGTTTTTTTAAAAAATAAGCGACCAACTTTGGTCGCTAATTTCAAGAATTTAATTTTTTTTTTTTTAAAAATAAGCGACCAAAGTTGGTCGCTGTATTTCCAGAAATTTTTTTTTTAATGGAATAGCGACCAAGGTTGGTCACTTTTTGAGAATTCTGGGTAAAAAGCGACCAACTTTGGTCGATATTGCCCAGAAAATTATTTTTTTTAATAGAAAACGACCAAAAAGAGACCAAAGTTGGTCGCTTTTCTGGGTATTATTTTGGCATAAACTGCCTGTTTTGGCAGCTGCACCACCTGGCAGTCATATCAAATCCCTATTACAAGCAACAACAACAACAATACCAACAACAACACAACAACACAACAACAACAACAACAACAACAACAACAACAATACAAAAACAACATTAAAACCAACAAAGTTTTATAGTTCAATAGAACTACCACATTAAGCGAACCAAACTAAGTTAGCTCTTATTACAAGTCCATTCGAAAACCGATTCTATTTGTCTAGTTCAAAGTGTATAAAAGTCAATGAGTGTTGTATAATAAAGTCATCAACCCCTTCTACAAAATTCTCCCGCAATCCTAAATTTCAATTCATATCCACAAACGTCCAATTCATATCCACAATAGTTCAATTCATATCCTAAAGGCTCAATTCATATCCTAAAAGTTCAATTCATACACAAAAATTTCAATTCATATCCTAAAGGTTCAATTCATATCCTAAAAGTTCAATTCATATACAAAAATTCAATTCATAACCTAAAGGTTCAAATCATACCCACAAAAGTTCAATTCATATCCTAAAATTTTAATTTATAAACTAAAATTCCAATACATAAACTAAAAGTCCAATTCATATCCTAAAGGTTCGATTCATATCCTAAAGGTTCAACTCATATCCACAAAAGTTCAATTCATATCCTAAAATTTCAATTTATAAACTAAAATTCCAATACATAAACTAAAAGTCCAATGCATATCCTAAAGGATCAACTCATATCCTAAATCTTCAATTCATACACAAAAATTTCAATTCATATCCACAAAAGTTCAATTCATATCTAAAACTTCAATTATAACTAAAATTTCAATACATAATCCAAATTTCAATTCATATCCTAAAGGTCTAATTCATATCCTAAAGGTTCAACTCATATCCACAGAAGTTCAATTCATATCCTAAAATTTCAATTTATAAACTAAAATTCCAATACATAAACTAAAAGTCCAATGCATATCCTAAAGGATCAACTCATATCCTAAATCTTCAATTCATACACAAAAATTTCAATTCATATCCACAAAAGTTCAATTCATATCTAAAACTTCAATTT
>NW_017670996.1:320548-320986 GCF_001879085.1 Nicotiana attenuata | reverse complement strand
AGAGAGAGAGAGAGAGAGAGAGAGGGAGAGAGTATTGATTAAAAACAAAACGTCTCGACTTATATCAAATAATATGTTATAATTGATTCATCGACTAACAACCTAGTGATGAATGAATGTAATTCATTAACTCTGTTATATATATACACACACTAACATATACTATAACAAGTTATATAAACGTTGTAGTATTATAGGGAAGTGTCTGTGTGTGTGTGTCTATATATATATATATATATATATATATATATATATATATATATATATATATAAAAGCTATATTCGATATAATATTATCTAATGCACTAATACTTAGTGTAATGTCAATCTATAAGTTAATTATAACTAATACACTTACTAATTACTATAAGCGACAAAAAAAAGTCTGTCGGTATATATATATATATATATATATATATATATATATATATATATATA